>NC_046621.1:11412226-11713516 GCF_900324465.2 Anabas testudineus | reverse complement strand
TCCCTGCCTTCACAGCTTTCTGGTTGATGCATGTATGAAGCTGCTGGCACATATCGACACAGAGGGCCTGTTCAGAAAGTCAGGCTCTATCGTTCGCCTGAAAGCACTCAGGGTGAGTGATGGCTGAAGTTGACCTTGTTGTCACAGAGGAATCTTGACCCTAAGAACCATCTCAATACAACAATGTCTTTTGTTGGTCTAGGCAAAACTCGATGCAGGCGAGGAGTGCCTGTCGACCGCTCTTCCCTGCGATGTGGCCGGTCTGGTGAAGCAGTTCTTCAGGGAGCTGCCAGAGCCTGTAATTCCCACAGAGCTGCAGGAGGCCTTACTCAAGGCTCAGCAGCTCCCCACTGAGGAGGACAGGACCTCTGCCACCCTTTTGCTGTCATGTATATTGCCTGACAAAAATTTAAGCGTCCTCCGTCACTTTTTTGACTTCCTGCACAATGTATCTAAAAGGTCAGTTTAATTACTGTTTTATTAGCGTCCTGCTGTTTCAACATACTTTATTACCAGCGTTTTTACTTTTTGTCTTCATATTTACACTCCTATTGTTGTTTGTGTTTATTTGTTTTAAATCACAGGAGTGCAGAGAATAAGATGGACAGCAGTAACTTGTCTGTAATCTTTGCTCCCAACCTCCTTCACTCAGGAGATGGTTTGGAGAAGATGAATGCCAACACTGAGAAACGCCTTAAGCTACAAGCAGCTGTTGTACACTGCTTCATAGAAAATGTCAACAACTTTGGTAATAGAGACATCTTGTTCTCAGTTGTTATCAGTGTCATTCTACACTGTTACTTTAAAATGTAAATGTTTGTTGTGTCTGTGTCGTAGGTGTTCTACCACAGTTCCTTCTAGAGAAGGTTCCAGCCATGATGGGATGTGAGGCGGGGGTTTTATCCCCTAATTATGATGACCTTGATGAGTTGGACTTCAGCTCGGGGATGAAGAAGAGACACAGACGCAGTTTTGGAGGTAAGACTCAATCACCAAAGACTTCATTTCCTGAAACATTTATCCTATGAGATAAGAAGTTGCGCGTCTCCCACCTCAGCTAACCAGTTTAGCTTTATATCTTTATATGCAGACCAGGTTAAATAACTTTTAACCATGGAAGCGGCAGTATTTTCTTGGAGCCATATACTGTAGAAGCTCTAAACAATGAATGCAATCTTAAAGCAGCTTTAATTAGTAACTACGGTTTCAATAATTTGGCTTGTCTCACATTTCAGATATGGTCAATGGTGCTCTCAATAAGATTAAAACTAATAGAACACCTACAAATATCACCCAGGCAAACAATGTTGGTAGGTACTATGGTCAGATGAGACTGTGTGTTGCCTGCTATGTAGCATGATGATTTGCAATGCATTATCTTAAAACAATTCGCCTCATTTTCTTAAAGCCGGGTAAAGTCTTTTTTTTTTTTTTTTTTTTTTTTTTTTTTTTATATTTCCCCTCACTATTTAAGTGTGCTTTAAAAATGCATGAATTGAAATTGAAAGCTTCCTCTAGAATAATTGAATGTAATTTCAGAAATGCCAAATCATGCTTCTCATCTATATTGGCTTTCATTTACTTTGCCTTTTGTCTGCTACACCTCTGCTAATTCTTTCATTATTTGCAGTGCTTTGGCTTAAAATCACATTGAATTATTGAATAATGAAAGACATTATTTCTCCTGTGATTTGCTAGTCTTCTCTTCCGCAACTCCTGTGATTGCAACACCGAGCTCCAAGCGAAAACTTCCTTTGGAATCTGGTCACTCTTTTGGATTTTCAAACAAGAAACGTAGATCTGTGAAAAAGAACCTTGGGATAGATTTACTTCCCAATACTTTGTTCAGCGGAACATCCACTCCTGGATCAGGTATTGATGGTAGTTTGCTCAAATGGGCATCAACCACTGTTAAGTTCTAAAGCTTGTGGTTAAGTTTACAGGTATTTGTTTGTTTCTTTTTTGTAGCTTACAGTGCTTCAGGGGTCTTGGACTCCTCCCAAAATACCTTGAACTCAGCAGGAAGGTCCAGAAGGCAATCTGCTACCTCTGTAAGAAGAAAGAGTAGACGACTTAGCAGCAGACATGCTGTCAACAGGTATGTGCTTTCACTGTTTTATCTTTTTTTTTTAATATTGACACGTATATGCTGTGTGAAAATGAAAAATGTAGAGTGATGCATTGCTACCCCATTATACAGCATGCGCTATGTATAAGGAAAAAAGTTACATAACGCCTAGCTTCTCTTATGTTGACAATTGTCTAAATTTATTTCCTTTTCAGAGTTGAATCTGGAAAAGCCGGCTGCTTTTCTCCTAAAGTCAGCAAAAAAGAAGCACCACGCAAGTCTCTGCGCTTGCGTTTTAGCCTGGGGAAGAGCAGCAAAGATGCTGTAAGTGTGGTTACCTACTAGACTTCACATTCCACTTCACAGAAGCAGTGTAATATTATGTTAATCAGGTGCATTTAGAATTATATTAAGTCAAATAACATACTTGCACATGGGAGGTTATGATGGGGTACACGGGTGCACTGTAGCACTTTTTTGACTTTGTAACATTCTAAGTTTACTTTAGTAGCTAACACATGTAAACTAATCCTGCACAAAAGAATCCAGCTTGTTTATATACTACACAGTCAAAGGATATTTCCAATGTTTGTGCCCATTTTGCAGTAATTTACAGTGTGAAGCATTCAGGTCAAAACATGTTATTGGAACTTAGAAAGTACATACAGGAAATATATTGTAACTTGTTTTGGGTCCATTTTGTTGAGCCGGTAAGGGTTTAAGGTACATAATATGTATATTCTTGTCTTGAATAAAAAGTTGTTGACCAACAAACCCCAGATCTTGTTTCTTCTGAGTGATTTTTATCATCCTCTGAAGAACTAACCCCAATTGTCATTGAATTAACATATTAATGTTACATTTTGGGTGACATCTGTGGGGTCCTTTTTAACAAAATAATACTCTTCAAGGCATATTAAGTCTTTAGTTTCTTTCATCTTTCATTTCTCATTCCATGCTGACGATAAAGGGATCTGAGTCCATTGGCTGGCGGCTTGCCACACAGGAGAGCACCACCAGTTTTCTTTTCACCAAAGAGACAGAGTTCAGTCCATCAGTTCTTCCTAGAAAAACAGAATCAAATAGTGAGTATTCATTAAAGAAATTAAATGTCAATATTTTTACTGTAATGCTACAAATGTAGTCTTTTGAGATTGTAAAATCTGACAATACCCTACTTTTCTAGGTTCCAAGTACATGAGCAAGTCTGAAGATAATTTGCTGACTCCACAATGTGGCTCCAGTGCACACCGGACTTCATGGACTGAGGACACGCCATTAGGATCCCAGATTTTCAGTGGAAGATCTTTTACAGATAGCCCCATCAACATGTGTCTAAAGAACAACTGTGTATCTGAGCCTGCCATTGTAATGTCAAGGCCTCCAGCTGGGCCCAGCCTTCCCAAGAAGCTGTGTTGTGCTTCTAGTGCAGACAGCCTTGAGAGTGAGAGGTCCATTACTGAACCCCAAAGCCAAACTGGTTCCACCTTGCTGAAAATTAAGTCCATCACAGTGTCTGCTGGGGAAATGGAAGCTGGTACTTCGAACTTCTGTAACTCTACAGAGTTGACAAATCCATCAGACAGCATCCCAGTCCCTCTACCAGAGACTCCAGAGGCCTCCAGTTTCCCAACCCAACAGAGCCTTCTGAGAAATGAACAGAACATTACCTTTGGCCAGATTGAAATTGCAGCTTTGTCTCCTTTGCATATAGATAGTGTTGTTTTTGAGTCTGGTGTGTACTGTAGTCCAGCAGCAAAGGCTGATAAAGATTCTGTCTCTACTGCTGTTATCAGTAGCCACAACAGCTCCATGGAGGGAGATGATGAAAAAGAAGCAGAGAGGGTGAACTGCAGCAGGTTGATTGATGCACTGGATATTCACAGTCCTGCTCATTTTAAACTGGGTGTCTCCCCTGGGCTGCAGTCCACACCATATAAGCCGGACCTTGAACTCAGACATGAGCTTGGCACCCCACCTAGAGTTGGTATGATAGTCAGTGCAGTAGGTGAGAAACATGAATTTTCCCCACATATTGCAACCAAAGTCCAAAACCAACAACCCCTCTCGCCTGACAGCCTGGAGACACAAAAGTGCCGGGTGGCAGACCACATTCAACACTTCAACAAGCTCACCCTTCATTCTCCCAGAGGCACCAAGGTCAGGCAAATTAAATCACCGCTTAGGTTCCACAGAACCCCTGTACGCCAAACTGTGCGCAGGATCAACTCTCTTTTAGGAGAAAACAGGAGACCCAACAGAAATGCTGATCCCTCTGCCAGCCAGAGGACTCAGGTGGTGAAAGCACTGAGCCTGGAGAGTGGCCTCTCCCCTCACGCACAGCTTCACCCTTACCAGGGAGAGCCACAAGTAGGACGCTCGAACAGCATGTGCCCAATAAAGAAACCACCTCCAGTCCCACCTAAAAAGCCAAGCACCTTGGCCTGTAAACCCAAGGTTTGTGCTCTGGGTGATGTGACCAACGTGGTCCAACCAAAGGCCAAAGTGGACTCATCATTTTCTGATCCATCAGGAGCTCAGAAGCCTCTGGTGCAGCACGTAGTAGAGAAGAACATGAACCATTACAGAGGTTCACCTTGGAACCCTCTAAACCAAGGGCGACTGATGTCAGCCACTAAACCTGTAGATTTATAGTTCATTTTTGGTTTTGCTTTTATGTTTTTTTTTTTTTTTTTCTTACTATGCAGGTCCCTGTCTGAAACAACTAAGTGACATTAAACATTCCAACTTAGATTTTACATATTTCCAGGGTCTTAATTTATTCTTTGCTACAATTAGGTTCTATTTGTGTCACGTTAAGGCCTTATTGGGAGATGCTTATATGCCTTAATTGTTTTGCTCTGGTAAAACAAGTAAAAAAAATTAAAAAAAAATACAACAGCATACAAGATTATACTTTAGCTAATGTCTAGTGATAGTAGTGAGCAGGCCAAATTATGTGAAATGTGATTGATGGTGTGACTGGAAAGGATTTGAAATCTTATGCTGTTATTTATGCATTTTATCTCTAATGCTTAGATGTTTGGAAAAAAATGTTTACTGAAATGAAGCGGTTTATCATACAGAATATTTTCTTATTGTATTTGTCATGAACATAAGAAAAAAAGCACCTTTTGTTGGATTTCATTTAAAAAAAAAAAAAAAAAAAAAAGCCGAGCAGTATTGATCAAATCATCTGTGAGTTGCAGCCTGTTGATTTCAAAACAAAACAATAAAATGCTTTGTCATTTAAACTGCATCATACAAATAAAATCAAACATCATTTAATAGTTTGTGTTGGGCTAAATTCTTGTGCCTAGAGAAACTTTTGGCACTTGTGAGGAGCCACAAGGGGGAGTCATACAACTGCTTCTCAGACTATGTTTAGTGAAAGTTAACTGCTGTTCAAACAGAGCTCAGACATGATTCAAAAATGTGAAGGTGGAGCTTCTACATTAACTTGTTTTCGCTGCTCAAAATGTGCATGTGGCTCAATGCATCACATCATGAAGTACACGATCTGGGCACTTTATTTTTCTTGTAAAGAATCAGAAGAGTTTCCATTGATGGGGTGGAGGTCAGAATCATTCCTTGCGATTTATTTGCTGCCCATTGATTTTCATGTGATTACACTTGGATAATAAGTCATGCTAAACATTTTCCTGCCTCCCTTTCTTCCTTTCCCTACGTTGCTGTGGGGGTAGTAAACTGTTTACGATGATTTCCTTCTTCACATTCAGTTGCTGAGTTATAATGTGTAAAGCAGATGAGCCAAACCAAACCAACTGCAGATGATCTGGATTGAATTAAATGATCAACAGCTCATTAAGAGTTATTATTAAAAAGAAAAGGGAAGCATGATTTTTTAAATGACCAGACTTCAGGTCAACACAAGACAAACAGTTCACAATCTGGTTACCATAAACTCATCTACTACATAAAGCAATTAGTAAATTAATATTATTGATGATCTAATGCAAAACAATAGTTCCTCACACTGATAGTTTTATATTCTAAAGGTTTTATGCGTTTGTATTCGTTATTCAGAAAAGCCTATTTCAGATAAACCAGAGCAGAAGAGTTCCTGGAGGGACCTGCTGATGAATTGTGTCTGTTGAGCAGTCGCAGGTGGGTTGTGCTGTGATTCTCTAGTTCAGTTCATGCATCATCATAGTTTGCTGCGATGAACAGTTTCTGTTTACATTTTTGAAGTTTTCTTTTCTCTTATCATCATGCACCTTCATTTGTGCATGTTTTACTTTTTCCATGTGCGTAAAGCCACAGGCCTGTCCGCGTTCATCTCTCCTCCTCCTCCTCCTCCTCCTCCTCCCTCATGCCCTCACTGTTCCTCGGTTGTCTGTTTTCTTGAAGTGGGCTCAGGGAAGTGTTGAGGGGGCGGATAGTTTTGATTTTCTCTACATCGTGCTTAGCCAATGATGTAGAGGGAACTGTTGTGCGCATCTCAGCTGGCAGACATTTAAAAGGGAGACAGTCCGGCGCTGGAGCAATTTGTATTAAACCCCCCCTGGCCCCTGTCTATGGAGCGGCTGGCCTCCCACCCGTCCACAGTCCCGCCAGTGTACAGTCGACAGCAGTAGGTGTATATCACCTTGGAAGTTGCCGGAGAGGATTGACAGGATCCGATCATCTCACTTGTGGTTGTGGAGACTCTACCAGGTGAGTAAACTGATACATCAGTGTGTAATGTACTATTTTTAAACTTTATTTGTTATGTTGATTGTGGAAGTCATCACAGCACACTTGATATCCACTGATGTGTATGTGGAGATACGTAGACAGCTTATGAAACATGACAACATCATCTTACGAAATTTTTGAAAATATAGCCTAACCTGAAGCATGGGGATATAATTATCCTATTTATCTATTCCTCGCTGATATATTTAGACCTGGGCAAGTTAAAAAGTTTATACACGCACTCTCATTTCGGAGGCATTTTAAAATCCTATCTGCGCGTTTTTACGCAGCGTAAAAGCTTTGACAGCTGTGCGCAGTACATCCAGAGTGGAAACGGTGTAGGTGATTAATTATTTTCTTCTTCTCCCTTAGGATGGCCAACTCAGCGCGCATCTTCTGCAGTATGGTTTTCATCATTGGGCTGCTATCCTCTCCCGTGGATTCAAAAAGAAACCGAGGATCACAAGGCGCCATTCCTCATCCTGACAAAAGCAATCCAAACGAATCGGAGCAACAACCGCAGACTCCGCAGGCGGGCTCTAGGTCCCGACAGAGGCAGGGCTCATCTTTACCGGCCGACGAGGTGCTGGAGTCCAGCCAGGAAGCTTTACATGTGACGGAGCGCCAGTATTTGAAACGGGACTGGTGCAAGACGCAGCCGCTCAAGCAGACCATTCATGAGGAGGGCTGCGTCAGCCGCACCATCATCAACCGATTCTGTTACGGGCAGTGCAACTCATTCTATATACCCAGGCACATCCGAAGGGAGGAGGGCGCTTTCCAGTCCTGTTCGTTTTGCAAGCCGAAGCGCTTTACCACCATGACTTTTACTTTGAACTGCCCGGACCAGCAGCCACCCACTAAGAAGAAGCGCATCAAGCGCGTCAAGCAGTGCCGTTGCATTTCCATAGACCTGGACTAAAACACGCGGAAAGGTGTCGTGTGAATTCTTGTCGTGTTCTTATTCTTCGCGGACAGGATTGTCGCCAGACAGGCTGTCACACAGCCAAGAACACATGCCTGTCTCCATCTGGGTGTACGCGCCACCTACGATGATATTAAGGCTGCCTACATATACCACAATTCAGTACTCGCACAGCGTGTCAACAAACATGGACATGCAGCTCATAAACAGATGAACATTGTACTTCTCACCACTTTGCCAAGTTTGAAAACAAGCATTACTGCATGGAGCGCTGACTTGGAATGTGCACGTTTTACGCACGGCTTCCTCACCCCAGCAGGGCTGCATAACCCCGGTTTATTTAATAAGTCACTGTTCCAAACACTCATTGTGACAGGAAAACATTCCTGCACCATTTGGTAGTTTTTATGTGTTTCATGTGTTAAACTGGATGTTTCCACTGTGTGGAACTGGCTGGATGAGTGGTGATATTTGTACATTGAAAAATGTGACTTTATTTCTATATTTCGAGAATCTTTTTCAAGGTTGATTCGTTTCTGTGAATTTCAGTCCATGAGTAAAGTTTGTTTTTATAAGTTGGGTACCTACTTAGTGGGACTCTTGGCCTCTGTGTAAGATAAAACGGTCAATGTACAGTGATGGCTTTTACACTACCGAGATTAAATAGTTGTGAAATGTAAAGCCATGTCATGTAACCGGTTTGTTTATTCATTTGATTAAATTATACATAAAAACGAAATAAATGGACGCTGGAATATTGCTCTAGTTATTTGCAGCTTTATATTCAATGCTGTACGAAGCTGTATTCATTCATCATCAGCTCTCCTCCTGCTCGAGGCCAAATTCACTCAAACCTTCAGATAATTTTAGCCGCAAAAGGTTAGATCAGAAAAAGATGCGGCTACCTGTTCTAATTATACCATGGCACGATGTCATTTTAATTCACTGCAAAGCTCATTAATGTGTCGGAGGACGGAGAAATGCGGCGTTAAAATGCATCACGTTGGACTTTTTCCCCCAAGGGATTATTCTCCATCCTTACTGAATACCACTCTCATTTATTTCAGATCACCATCAGTTCGATTATTTTGGTGTTTAAATAAAAAAAAAAAAGTGCAATGAATACAAAACAGAAAAGAAAATATCAATTAATTAATGCATCATACTTTGATGTCTACACTAGTCACAATGCAGCTGAGATTTCTGTAAATCAAGGTTCTTAATTTCTATAGAAAATGCAGAAAGTCTGTATTTTACAATAAAAAGGCTAAAAAAAAGTTCAGTTTCACGTTTCCAAGCTTCATCTAACAAAAAAAAAAAAAAAAAAAAAAAATCTGTATCTTTTTTCCAGGAGTTTTGTCTTAATTTGTTAGTTCACTGTTCACTGAACACTGTGATTCAGGTTTCTTATAAATATGTTGATGGAAGTGACAGCAGAAAATATAGGAATATATAGAATATAGAAAGTGTTAAAACGTGCCTCGTTCAGCATCCAGAAGTTTATTCTTGAAATTTAAAACAATTCCATAAAATAACAGAGCACCTATATGATAGCTACTGAAGGTTACATGAACCGATGGACATACAGCAGATGCTACAACAACTCCTTAGTCAGTACCAGCTCTTTTCTTTTTCTTTTTTTTAAACTCTCTGAAGTTAAAACATAGTTTAAACTTATGAAATATCTCAATTTCCATACAAAATAAACGCATGATAGACTGTGGGGAATAAAAAAAAAAAAATTCAAAATACAAGGTGTGTTCTGATGGCTACTCCGATAATGGAAGTCTGTCTGAGGTATAACAGCTCACATGGCTTCACCTGATATGTTAAATGTTCTCAATTCCCAAAATACGCCCCTCGTCTCTCCAAAATTAAACAAAATAGGTAACTGTTTTCATTCTATACAAATTATTCCTTTTCACCAAGTACACTGTAAATCTGAGGGTACAACATACAAGTCTTATCTACGTGAAAATATATCTTTCATCTCACTTATCAGGCAGCTTTTCAATCAATTCACATCTCATAATAAAAATACAGCCTGAAAGCGAACAAAGCTGATTTTTCTTTCTTTTTTTTTTTTGCCATAAAATAAATCTTTCCTTACATAAATATAAGTTTGTCTAATGATACAGGAGAGTGATTGCATTTTATATTTGCGTAAATAAAACACTGAGCTTAATGCTTTTCTAGAAATAAAAACAGAATCACAGAGCGACGCGGTTAGGCCATACCAAACCCTTGCATAGGAAAAGAGGTGCAAAAAAAAGTGCAAGACATCTGCAAAAATGCACACAGCTATAGCATAACAAGGGAGAGTGGCTTGTAGCGAGCTACAACACACAGCTACAGCAGGAAAGTGCAAAACGGAGCCGGACACGAAGTGATGCACAGCGCTCAGCGAGGGATCTGCAACGTTGCATAAAGTATATTTCAATTCTAGAGTGAGCGGGTGCTCGTTGTGTTCTTCTAATGGTTTTAG
This sequence comes from Anabas testudineus, assembly GCF_900324465.2. NCBI lineage: Eukaryota > Metazoa > Chordata > Actinopteri > Anabantiformes > Anabantidae > Anabas > Anabas testudineus. The sequence goes on along the minus strand of NC_046621.1, from coordinate 11,703,340 downwards.
GTATTATGTTTCTGTGTGTGTGTGTGTGTGTGTGTGTGTGTGTGTGTGTGTAGGGCTGGCTCGCTGCCAGTTTCTGCTCTGGCCATCACCCAGGAGAGGTCAGTCTGGTGCAGTGGAAACACAGTTTTATACAAAACGTGTCCTCATATGGGCTTAAAGCCCGGCGTTGATCATGTGTCACACTCTTCGAATCTGCATGGACGCTACCTGTTCTATAAAATGACATATTTACATTTTTAAGTCTTGTAAGGAGCCTTGGTGAATGGACAGCCATTAGCGACAGTAACGCACACAGGGAGCTGCTTTCTTAACACTCCCAGAGGAGAAAGCCGTTTTGTCAACAGGGATATTCCTTTAACAACAGATTGACAGAAAGATGGTGGAGCAGTTTCAGCAAATATAACGTTTGATGCAACACATTTACAGCTCAGAGAGATATGGGTTCTCGGCTCGCGCAGATCCAGGTGGAACCTCGAGGATGTGTCAGCCGTTACTGTTGTGAATTCCACTGACCCACTGAGACCTTTCACAAGCTGTGCACTCAGAGGTCGCGCCATGCTGGATGAATGAGGTCAACCTTTGGCCTTTCAAATTCTCATCGCTTCAGTTGTGTCATGGCTCCTCAGCGCAGGCGCTTATTCCAAAAAGCCTGAATACGTGGGATGGTGGAGATGGGTGGGGGTGTCCAGTGCTGTTAGTAGGGCAGAAAAATGGCAGTGGGAGTAGTAGGAGTCCGGCGAGGTTTTATTTTGTTCCTTTTCAGGGCAGAGTGGGCAGTCCAGTGTCACTGAGGCAGGTGGCAAACACAAGAGGCCTGCACACGTTTTAATCTCCAGCCTTGTTGCCATCGCATGTCATTTCAGCTGGAGGACACGCCGGCTTCCTTCTGCCGCAGCCTCTCTTTCTGTTGGCAGAAAAACCACAAAAAGAGTGTACTGATGTCAGCGCTGACACAAGAAAAGAGCAGCTTGCAGGAAATTCCACCCAATTCTCTGCTGTATGTAGATCAGTCCTTACCAGACTGTTGGCATTGATCTTCTTGGTTTCGACTCTTTTCTCCGCTGTGATCTTCTTGATATTTTCTTGAGCTTCTTTCATCCTATGAAAAAAAAAAAAAATCATAATTACTTAATGTGTGTCCTTGAAAACTAGTAGCACGGATTGAAAGCTCTGGAACAAAATGAGAAAAACAGAACTTGTGAAACTTGTAGTGAAGTTTGTAAGAGCAAGACATTTAAGTATCTCCCTAGGGCACCTTTTCACGGACCGATGTAGAGCTCTAAACACACACGCACACACCCTTGCGAGCTTGCGGTCAGCGAAAGCCCCATAAGTGAGAAGCAGTAGAGAATGACAGTGGGTTGATGAGATAATGAGGCAGCCTTTAAAAAACACTCAGCTTTTATGAGTGCGCAAACAGTATTAAGTAAAGGTAATTGTACATAAGCACAATCAGCTGGGAGTAATGTGGGACACAATTACCTAGTAAGCAATTAAGAGCGAGCACATGGAGCCATGGCGGGACGGGGGAAAACATGAACTCCTTCATCTCACGAAGAAAGATGAAGGTTCAGTCCAGATAGCGACAGGTTTAACTTTGCACCTCTCATCCGTGGTATTATCACTTCAACGGGAGTCATGAGCGTCCTTAAAACTACAAGCGTGTTTAGTTGCACGACGCGCTTCTGCCGTCGTGCCCTCGTGTCCAGCTCTCCTGCCCTTTTGGGCTGCATCACTGCAGTGTTTATCAGTTCTACCATTACCCAGTGCCTTTAACAGCCACGGGCCCCTTCGACTTGCTAGTGAAGCCAGGCGGCGGCCCAGAGGGTCTGCTCTCCCTTAGTGGAATGCCCCCCCTCAACGTGAGGTCAGAGGAAACCCCATAAATTCAGGCCCCAGTCCTTCAGACACAAGGCCGAGGCCTCAGCTACTCCTGTTCACCTCCTCTTTGATGGCCTCCCTCTTTGCTTTAATTATAACCCAGCATCTGTATGTCACCCTTGTCCAAGTAGTGCTAATTTGACTTGATGTCCTGAGGTGTTTAGCACCTATCCAACACAGCACTGATTGTTAGCACTTCTTCAACAACAGTCACTCAACATACAACATTTACAATTTAACAACATATTTTCAGTTGTATATAAATGTACATTAACATACTACTAATGCAAAAGAAAAGTCTCTACTGCTGCTGCTTCACATTAAGTGTCCAACTAACGAAATACGAGACAGCTTTTATTATTGAATGACTTCTTTATTATCTTTTATTCTCTTTGTCTGTTCCGTAAACACATACCAGTTGCTCCTCTGTTATATTTCTGACAAAGCAGCTGCTCAACTGTGTTTACTGTAGTATTAAACCACGGGCGTCACTAAAACAATCAGATTAGAACATCTAACTTGCAGGACTTTACCAAAGATATCCGCTTTTTTATGATCCAGAAATGTTAGGAAATAAAGCACGCTCACCTCTCCTTGGAGATGTTCTTGCTCTGTCGTATCCAGGCATTTTTGAAATCATTGCAGAACTCATACCAGAGCATAAAGACATAACTGGGGACTACTTCTTTCTCCCCAGGCTTTGGCTTTAGCCCAAAGTAGCTCATCATGTCCTGGAAACTGTAGGGCAAAACAAAACAGAGACACACATTTTTTTTTTGTCTTATCACACATAAACACTTCTAAATAATATCAGACATAAATAATAGTGTGTTTTAGTGGACTGCACAAGATTTAAAAGCAAAGGAGTAAACAAGAAATACAGACAAATAGACTCTAAAAACAGACACAGCACACACAGAGAACGATATGGAGAGTGTCCGCCATGCTGGACCACGGGGGAGAGCCAGTAGCGGCGACTCCTTTATCACACTGACCTCCACAGCCTGCAGGGGGAAGACTGCCAGAAGAGATGGAGACAGCCAAGAACAGGCTGCGCCTCCCCCAGACACAAAACACACCAACTCACACACACACGCACACACACAGACACACACAGACACATGCGCGTGCGCTCTTCTGGGAATTCACACATACAGATCTAGAAACATATTGGCTGCACCCAGACAGGTGTGCACGGCTAAAAAAGCCCTCAGAGACACAACAGATTGTGTGTTTTGTGCGCTTTTCTGTTCACTGGGATAAACTAACACGCTTGCAGGCCTAATTCAGCTGAAACCAAATCTGATCTCTTTGCAAGACTCTCCCACACTATGCACAAAAAGGAAGCTGCTGCTGCAGATTCCCCTTCCTAACCCCGAACATGAAAGACATTTTCTAGCCTTGCCTGTCAAAGCGTTGATAAAAGAGGGCCATAATTGAAGAGATGCTCCCTGTCCCATTGACACCCAGATAGGCTCTGACCTCCAGATGCTAGGTGGCTTTTTTGCTACGCTAATCTAAGACATGTTCGTGCACAGGGAAAGGGTGCAATATGCTGCCCAGATGGCATGCTAAAAAAAAAAAAAAAAAAAAAAAAAAAAGGGCTTTTGCATGAGCCTGCTTCCCATTTCCAGTGATGCGTCACTTTGCTGGGATGCTCAAAACAGCAGTGGACTGTAGATCATCCTGTACGCTACAAAAGAAATCACAAGAACAAGGCTAGGGGATGTTTAGATTTAGATTGACCAAACAGACATGCCTTCCCAGGTAGCTTTGCTCTGGCATGATGAACAGAGTCTCTTCTCCATCAGCTCCTCTCCTGACCCTGGGTCATCATGTCAAAGCATGCACAAATCAAGCAACGGCGCTTTTCCTTTTAGCCTAGTGAGGATATGCAACAAGCATATACACAAGGCTTCACTCGAAACAGATGCAAACACAGTCACACATGCTATGAAACGTAAACAAAATCAAGCCAAACTGAGTCATGTGCCAGTGCAGAATAATTATCCCTGTACACAGGCGCGCGCGCACACACACATGCGCGTACATTTCTGTAATCCGTGCTATGATGCCATTGCCGTGAGAGGGTTTAATGCAGCACCCACAGCCAGCATTCCTCTCTGACAGCTATAAAAAAAGACCCACTACAAAACCATGAGCAGCCGTGAGAATCAGGGAAATATTTGGGCAGGCAAGTCTGCATTCCTTTGTTTCCCCAGTAAAAAGATTACAGAAGTAAACTGCGTGTTGCTGGCAAACTCAGCAGCAACACCAAGTTGTTTTGTGCCCTTGTTGTCATATAATGCCTGGGTAGAATAACACGCCAGCAAGCATGTATGAAACCATAACTGCCTGGTGACTGTGGAGGAGGCATTTGGGCCAAAAGAAATTGAGCATGATGTGGGAGATGGGAACTTAATGAGACGGAACTGAAGACAGAACCAGAAAACCCCAGTGGAACACCCCCCCCCCCCAAAATAAAAGCAGACAAATTAGGACTGCATGTTGAAGAAACGTGTCAGCAGCGCTCAGCACGGACGAAGCGTAGCGCAAAAAACAACATTTTCACAATAAGTAAAACAACCAGAAATTAACTTCATTCTCATAAAATGAGGCTAGTGTTTCACACACTTATGTATCATATTCATTATTATTATATTATTATTGTAAAACATAAAAAAAAGTTCTTTTTGTGGCATATTGTGATCTCTCTGTAGTTGTTAAAGGCTTTATTTTTTAATTTCATTGATTTTCAAAACATCTAAATATATATAATATTGATATAATACAATACTTCAATCATTTACAGTGTGCATTTTGAGGCATTTGAAAATATTTTTCTACTAAACTCTTTTTTCATGTAAAAAAAAAAAAAGCCAAACTTGCCAAAAGTTAAAAACAAACCATAAAAGCAAGTAAGAATATCCATTATACTGTAATAGTAAAATCATCCTGAGCTGAAATAAAATTTAATTTGAACAATAGAGCCAATATTTTTTATCTAGGTCAAAATCATAAAATTGAAATTGAAGGTCGAAATAGGCCCTTAACATTAAAATAATAGAGACAAACCAATAATAAGACTGGTGCTGGATGCTTTGGACACATTTCCATTTGAGCCGTGGAAGTTCTGAGACTTGATACCCAGCCCAGCCTTGCTCAGGTAACACCGAGGATGACTTGTCTAATTTCTTTATTGAGACTCGGTCATAATGTTGCTGCTGCCGTTGCGCATTGGTGTGAGGATCCCTCATCCAGTGCAGATGCGAGAGCCCACCCAGGGCCGGGTAGGCCGCTGACGCCCATATTCATCAACAGAGTGTCACTTTTACGAGGTGGCTCAGTGGGAACCTGAGAAAGAGCCCCCACACACCCTCCCCTACCTTCTCCCTACCTAGCACCAGTTACCCGGCCCCCTCTTTAGATTCAATTAAAGGAAAACTTCATTAAAGGTAAAGGTGCCGTCAGCTGTGGGACCCTTTTGATCAATATTCCCCTGCACACACGTTACAGAGATATCACTATAAGGTGTGGGTAGGGTGAGAGACAGGACATAGAGAGAGAGAGGTGCAGCTGTCCCTTAGCGACTCTCTTGGCTTAGAAACAGCAACATGACATAGACCAGTTTGGAACCATTCTCTGAGTTATAGAGCTGTCCAAAGCAATCAACTTCCTAATTGTTTATAGTTTCCATTTTCTTGCGTCCAGCGTCTTTCACTTTCCCCTTTATGTGCTTTCATGATTTATTTTGGAAGCAGGAGAGTTACGATATAAAGCAAACAATTCTGCTCTCTATCCAAACAAGGCAAAAATAATCTATTTGCTTTGTTTGTCTGCTCCACCATCTTTTTCCAATATGAGATTTTCCAGATATGATTTCACTCGGACAGCTCAGAGCTCAGTGGCTGCCAGTGCGTCTTACACCTATAAATCAGATGCCTCTCAGAAAAACTCTTAGGAGTCTTCTGCACAAAACATGGCAAATAAAAAATGATGAGGAAATACACAATGTTTGCATGAAACACAGCATGCCACTTGCTACGTGCATGTCCAGAAATGCACTGCTGCTGTTGTTAAGTTGTTTATTTGTCTTATTATTAGAGGTTATTTAGTGCTTTTTTTTATTAAATACATCCTTGTGCATATATAAAATTGTGCGTAATGCTTTCCACTGAAAAGTGGACCTTCTCAACAAAGCAGTAAAACCATGATACTGAGAAGCCCCCGTCATGTTACCATAAACCTTATCAGCTGGTGTTAATAACTGTATACAGCTATACACATAGCAAGCATTAGTGCGATCAGATACCAGCTATGTTATCTATCTGAAGAATGCCAAATAACTCCACACTGCTGTGACGTTTGCAATCCATAACACTTGGCCCGGTTCCCTCGTTCGGGGGTGAAATCCACAGGAAATATAAATATTTTCAATCCAAACATTATATTTCATTTGCAATCTCAATCGGGGATTGTTAACGTTCATTTCTACCTTTTCTGTGCTGTATTGAGTCGATCCTCTTCAGCAGAATGATCCTTTTGAGCTGTAAAAAAACAAAAAGAGAATAGTGGATTCATTATGGGACAGATTATGGAGCTTGAGGTAACTGTACATGACTAAATGCTTCCCCTGACACCCACTGAGAACCGATCCAGGAAAACCAGTGGAGTCCAGAGGGGGGCGCTGTATTCATTAGGGATCCTGGCAGCTCTCCAGTGGAGAAAAGAGGAAGAAGGGTCCTGGGTTGAGATGTCACTGACGAAGCGATCGTGTTACCCAAGTGACAGTTAAGCACATTGTAAAGTTTAACATGCTTCTGTGTGTTGACGCATGGGAGTGCGAGCCTGGGCTTAGGGCAGGGAGCAGAGGTGTGTGTTTAAGCGTGTGTGTGTGTGTGTGTGCGCGTTTCGACATGCATGTGCACGTTTAAGCAGAGCCAAAGCCGAGGTGCGGGCTCGAGCAGAGAGGCTTGGGAACTGGAGGCTCCTGTGGACTCCTGCCATGTAAAAGTGTCTAAATGCAACGCAGATGTGTGCGGTGGGCCAGGCCGAGGTGCAAGAATTTATCTAGGGCCAGAGAGTGCCTGTGATCTCAGATTTATTGCATTTTTCCAGATTCATCCTTTTTACAATGATGGGGGACCTTTCCTACTTGAAGATTTAAGAGGGGGAAGTCTCCAAAAAATTGTTCAAAGGCATGTTTGGGGGTCTTCTGGGAGAAGGTGAGCTTAAAGCCTCTGAACAACCACCCTTTTTACTTTTACTTCTCCTTTTTTTTTTTTTTTTTTTTACATGTATGTGGGCAATGGGCTGAGGTAAACCTAATGAAGGAAGGGGGTGGCTATGTCTGGGATAGAGGGAGGAGAGGCGCTGTGACCAGTGGTGTTAGTCTCAGTGGGGGTCAGGCTGGCGCCTGAGGTACCCCTCTGGTGCGACTGTGCAGAGGTGGCATTGGAGCCGAGAGGCTGAGGGAGAGAGAGGGACAGAAAGAGTGGGGGAGAGAGCGGCCCAGAGTGTGAGGATGTGTGAAGTTTCTATTCCTCCATTCTCTGCGTAAACATGAAACCAGTAGTCGCTAACTAGAAAGTTATGAGACGTACATGCTGAGAGGGACAATAAATTAGGCCTTTAAAACACTTTTCCAAACCACTGTTATACCTAGCAGCCAGATACCAATAGAGATAGAGCACTCTCCAAGAGGGATGCTGAGGATTTCCATAAAGCATCCGTTTCTACCTCCCAGCATAACCTCTGTTTAGGACACAGATGCATCTGCGCATCTGTGTGGGGAGAAAAAAAAAATCCTTGGACAGCTGTTTCCCACAAATTTGACATGAGCTACACAATGCCCAGTCTCCAGAACAAATGGAATTTGGGTTATTGGGTTGTGACTCACAGGGAGGATGTGATTATACACATGTATTTCCTAGGACAGCCAGAGAAATGAGACTAGCCAAGATTAAAAGAAAGAATTTGTTTTCAATTAGTCATGGTGTGTATTCAACGTGAAAAATATGCTTGTCAGAGTATCCCCAGAGGTTTCAAAGAGCTCCCATTAAAAAAAGGAAACGATAAGGTGTTTGATTAGTTGTTGAAAGCAGTACAAGTCTGATCTGTGAGGGATTTTATCTTTTTTCTGACTCCTCCTGACACTGAAATTAATTGCAGTAGAAATACATGTGGGACTTTGTGGAAGCTGATGGGACATGGACAGCGATGAATGGAGGTCACTGGATTTCAGAGGTATCCTCTCTGTGATTAGGGGAAGCTCACAGGCAAGTTTAAGCGGCGGATCACGGGGCGTTTGGGTTCACCTGCGGGCCCTGCTGAGAGCCTCTCCACAGGTTTAGTTATGGGTCAGCTCTACTTAAAAATCCAACTCTTCGTACGCCTACGTTTATTCTTTACCTCACTGTATACTTGATCCTCTTATATGACGGAGTCCTGCACTTTTAAGGTTGCTAACTACTGAGCATTTCTCAACGCGTTTTCATTTCTATATCCAAAATCATGTGTCCAACACATGTATCTGCGGTCAACCCCCAGCGCGTTTACCTGGGTGAGAAATTCACCCATTCACTGATGAGTCAGAGTTTAAAAGCCGCAGCCACGCTTTGATGTGAGAACTGTTGCTTTGTTTTTGCCTTTTGAAGTCATGGAATCATCACAAATGATGATTACACACCGCGCCTCCCAAAGGCACGGGCAACAGCTCGAGGTATTCTGTTTATGAAAGAAAGGTTTACAAGTACTCCACTGAAAGGTTTATGTTCAAGATGTGTCTTCGCAAACCGGTGCCATTTCGTAGCCAGTGGCAATAGCAGTGGTTTTAAAAGCTTTCTGCTATTCTGAGATACTAATAAAGCTTCAGAAGTAGTTAAGGTGGATTAACTAAATTGAACAATGTCATGGCACATTTCCATTTCAAAAGTACAAGATCCTAGCACATGTGTGGGATGCAATAACAAACATCTTTTCAGAAATTGCACTGCAAATATGGACTCAAATTTTAAGGCTGCGCCACAAACATATGGCTACAATTGTCCTCGAGTTACCGCAACTGAAACTTTTAGAGCCTATTGTTTTCATGTTTCTGGGGCTCGCTGCACGTAATGTGGCAAACTAACTAACCTCTAATGTTGTCTACCTGTTGCAAGAGAGGGCCGATGCACTCTAGACAAATCCTAAAGGGCTGGTTTACTTCAAATATTGAAATATATACAGGTGCTCTCTCATTGATTTCTGTTGAGAGGTGACACAGTCCAAATAAAGCCTTGTGTGACTCCCGTTTGTCAAGCTCAAGCATTTTCTTTACAGGATGCAAAAACACGTGAAAAGCCTCACTTAGTGGCAGTCAGTGCAAAGTCATAAGGACAAAGAGGGCAGACAGGTAGTCACTTTCTAAGCTGGGCAACTGATCAGTTTCTGGTGCTACATTTAATGTTTATCCAGGCACAACTAGATCTAGTCATGCGATAAGAAAAAAAAATAAAAAGAGGAGAAGTTACATGCTTTAATGGCACTTAATGGCCTGTGTATAATAAAGCTTTAGTGAAACATGCATGTGGGTGTCTGATGTGCAGCTTGGTCCAACACTTTAATGCTGTCACAACTCACTCAGGGAAATGTGTACACAGTCACCTGTAATAATGAACCTACCACTGTACTTGCATTGAATTCCTACACAAACTCCTACTGCAGCTTGTAGACTTTATAAAAAAGCACAAAGTATGGATATTTTACAGAGGAGAGCACCAGTGTCTGGGTCAGAAAGCGGACAGACAGTGAAATGATCAGTGTGCTGGGGACGCTCTGCTCCTGTCCTGGTGGTCCCCAGACCTGATCCTCTGAGGCCAGCCAGTCTTTACAAGGCCACAGTCAGAGATGTCCTGCCAGCTTTATGGCAGCTGAGTGTACACGAGGACCATGTTAGAGGCAATGCGATCTCTTCTACAGGCCTGTAGACTCCTGTCCTCATGCTGTCTTACAGCGCACCGAGACGCCCTTTCTCAGCAAGAACAAAAAGTACACACTCACACACACATACATCAACTAAGAGACAGGTCTTGCACCACCCGGCTGACTGTCTGACACGGCAAAAAAAACGCAATTATACCTTTTTAAAACGACCCATGCTGTGTGTCTGGGTGAAAACAAGGCTTTTCTAGCTCTGTCTCCTCAGGAGTAAATCCTCTGAGCAAATCAATGTTTCATCTTTGGAGACGGTGAGAATTTTCTTTAGGGCTCTTCACAACTTCACATGAGACGGGCCAGCTTATAAACAGGACAGAGGACTCGAGTGTGTCATTGAGAATGATTTGGAGGGAGTGGGAGAAGATTAAACAAGCTAATTATTTCGGAGGTAGAAACTATTTGTGATGTGATTTCACAGGAGTGATGGCTCAAATATACGCTTTCACATTCAAACTGGGTGACTAGCCCACGTAGATGTTGGGACAGCATGCGGAAAAATCTGTGATTTAATGCTTTAAGCTGAAGTGGTAATCTGTGAGTGTTTAGTTTTATTTTTTGGCTGCCTGTTGCTGCTAAAAGGTCATTAGTGTCTCAATTGTTGCACTGCACCTTTCTGTTTCTATGTCAGCAGACTGTAGAATTAAAAAAGTAAAACCACAAAAGGATAAAATGCCAAATTTAGCCCACCAAGGTGGGACCACCTATTCGGAACAATGTTTGCACAGTGACGGTTCTTTGTAGTCTTGCTGTTAATTAAAAGAGACTCTCAGCTTGACTCACCAGCACAGATGAATCCCTCCATCTTCTCCTTGAAGGGCTGGAGGTGTTCCTCGGATGAGTTGCTGCACACTTTCTGCACGTCCTTCTCGCAAGCTGGAAAAAGTGAGAAACGGAGAGAAGTGGAAGAAAAATGTTACGGAAGCTGAAACAGGAAAAAAAAAAAATCGTAACATAATGTATAATTTCACATAATAAATTGAAATTCATCAAATTGTACTGATGAGCTGGACATGATCGCATGGTAGGAGTTTATAGATATAATAATACTTTATCCGTATCTTCACACTACACTTAAATTAGTAGAACGTATGCAACAGTGGGTTTACCACTGAAAATGATATGTCACTGAACTGGAGGTTGAACTATTCAAGGTTAGTTGTTTTGTATTGTATCCTGTCCTCATTACTGTGTGTGTATGTGAGTTCAGCAGATGTGTTTGCTGTTTGTGGCTGGGTCTTTTCTTTGAGGTGCCAAATGACCCAACTCACACAAATCTCAGAGGAACCAGCCATGACTGAGCGTGCTCCAGCCAAACCATTCCCCATTTCCTCTCAACTGTAAGCCTGCGTTACTATACACAGACGCCTGGTGAAGGAACATTGGCACATTCCTCTAACCTGTAAGTCATTATTGGCTGCAATAAATACCTTAACTTGCTTATGCCTGCATAGCTAAATAGTTCAGCAACGCAATAAGAGCATAACTGGCCTGGTCGCTTCGCTTCGTCACTGCTTTTAGATGCGAGTTTGGCTCCCATGTGTTTTCATGTGGAGCTGTTGCACCTGTAGCTTGGTAAACTCACTCTATTACAGCTTTTATTTATTGGATGTCATAATAAAATCAGATAGGAAACACAACACTTGAGCATTAAAAGTGAGGAGTAATTACATGCAGCCTCAGAGTCTGGATTCCAGGACATGTTTTAAATCTGTAAATAGCCAGAGCTGACTGTTATCAAAATAAGAAACAGAAATCAGCAACCATACAAATCTATATTATTGTACAAACAAATATTCTATTTGGACAAATCCTATTTCCTTTGTAGAAATCCCCCAACTCAAAAGGACCCATTAAAACAGTGTTCAAAACAGCAAGTCTACAATTTAGAGGCGGCTCTCTTCCAAATGTGGTCGAGACAGCATGGGCCGCAAGAAGGAAGCCCACAAAAACACAGCAGCTGTAAAGAATAAAAACGAAAAGCTCCAGTTCGAGACATTGTCTTGAAATGATAATACATGTTTTGGAGGAGCTCATTCACGAGCAGGATTTTTCCGGCAAATAACTGACTGATGCCATGTGTTAGTTTAGACAGAAGGGCCTTTACTTGAGAAATTGTAAATGGGTCTTAACGAAGCAGGGAATCATAATATGTTGCTCTTTTCCACAAACACAGACTTTGAAGAGGCAAACCTTCCTCTGCCTGAGTTCTGTTAATCCAATTTTAAAATAATTAAAGAAATATGTACAAATGGAACAGCAGAAGATATATAAATGAACAAATGAAATTATAGGATGGCATGCTAATAAGGCACGGCATATTACGGTTAAAATATAATTGTTCAGACATTTTATAATATTATATATATATTTATATATTTTATAAATATCAATACATGTGGCTCAATACATATTTATGCAACTGAAGATTTAAACAAATATGCAGTGAGAAAATCCAAAAACAAAAACCTCTAGTGATTAAATAGTTTATACTTTAGTTATGACCAATAGGTCAGTGCTAAGGTAGACAATACAACACTGTTCATTTTAAAACAGGTACAGTCTCAGTCTGGATGTGTGTAGTACACAAACTCAGTACTCAGTGAAAGGACTAGTAAAGGTACTATACTTTTTTATTGTGTGTGTTTCACTAGGACAGCAGTGTATTAAATTAAATTACATTTTGAATTTGATACTTTTGGTAGAATAAATGTGGAAGTTTGGTTCAGATTTCTTAGGCAAATTCCCTAAGATGAAAATTACAGTGAAATGTGTTGTTACCTACAGACTGTGGAACTAAAACAGTAGTTAGAAAAGGTGAAGCTGATTATAACCAATTATTGTAGTGATTGGGGTTAATCCATAAATGATACACCAACACTTTTAGTTTTAGGGAAATCAGCAAATTTAGAATAAACTCAGTTTATTAACTCACGTTTTTTGATCAACAATGGGCAAACGCATCCTGTGAGATGTTCCATGGGGAGAGGATGTCGCATTTGCTCAAGCAAACATGCACCCACTGTGAGAACACTGTACAATCCAACATGTCTGAATAGGACATAGTTGACTAGGTGTTGTGTAATATGAGGGGTGATGGTTGTGGTGGTGGTGGGGTAAATGGAAAGAAAAACAAAACAAGAAAGACCCTGTGTTGTTTGCACAATGGGTAACTTTGATGTACTTATAATTTTCCTGAAATAGGCAGGATCCACCCCACTGTCCCTGCAGCTACCAGGAAATTACAGCAGAGCAAGACAAAACACAAGTGTGTGCATGGACGAGAGAAAACGCTACAACTGTGGATGTGGGAGCCTGTGGAAGACCACAAGATGACAGAACTAGCTGTTTGATTTCTGTCTTGGCAATGTCGCCGCCGTAACATCCCACCATCTCCCCTCTCTGACACTCACAAATCACAAACGAGCAGGCAAACAAATGACTGCTGACAGATACACATAATGCAAAGGAGATTCCATTTCTGCTTGTTGTTAAAGGAGGTCAAAGTACTACAATAATTCATATATTAAATATTTAATATACATCACTACACATTCTGAGTGATACACTGTATGTAGAATGACATGATGAACCTCTAAAGCCCTATTGTAAAAATATTATCAATGTACTTTGGATAATATTGTATATTTTACAGTTTTATATCTGAGGTTAAACCAGCTTTGGCATATTCTATTTATTTATACCTGGAAAGTGGATTTCCTCACTGATCCCCACTTATCTATGATCCCCTTAGTTTGTCAAATGTCCAAATCTCCAATCCGTGGGATGAAGCCTGCTTTTTCCTGTGGGGAGGTCAGCCAGAAGACTACCTTTAGGAAGTATTTAAAATATGAGGTGGAGCATTATACCTTGTTTTTTAATTATGATCTATGGAAAATCCAAATCACTCTCTCATGAATAAATGAAATGAATGTAGTCATTCAAGTCACTCAAAAAGCTGGTGAAAAATAAAATACATTTGCAATAATTCTGCCAGATTGCTAGAAGGATTATCCACAATTGGGGTCAAACACCTTTTCTTGTATGATAATTTCTAACCAACCAATGACAAAAAGCATTAAATTCAGCATTGTTTTTGTCTAGCCGCAGCCTGCTCAACTCACACATGGCCCTCGGAGCGTAGCCTCCATCGTAAAACAGACCTCAGGCTAAAGGCCCTGCCTGAACCTGACATTAAAGAGCATTTAAAATCAGGACACTGTCTGATTTGCCACAGTGATGAATGCCTAACCTGGACCAGGCCTTCTGTGAAACACAAAACTCCCCTGAGCAGCAAATGAGCTCTGACTGTTTCTTTTTATTTGATCCTATTTCATTCGGTAGCGTCCCTGCCTCTCTGTCAGGTCCAATTACACAGCACTTAGAGGGATCTTTATGTAGGTACTCACTGGTTTCAAAGTAGGAATGTAAAAATGCAACTATAAGTATGATTAACAATTTCTTGCTTAAATATGATCTTCGCCGTTTCCAAGTTGACTGCACAGCTCCAAATTAATTCCCACAGAAGAAGAATACGGTTTCGAAGGGTCCTAAAGTAGGTTTAGGTGATTGTGGTCTCACACTCATCCCTCTCCCCCTGAGAGGAGCACAGAGAGAGGTCATCACCCTCTCCCCAAACAGGAAACCCCATCAAAGCAAGATCATGTTTCTGCACAAGCCAGTGAAAGAAAGGGCAGCCAAGTGGACAGGGACCCGCTCCTGAGCATCACTGATGACTAGCGAAGCACAGAAAACCATTATTCTTGCGCGCACTTGTGCAGATTCAAATACAGTCTTCGTATTAGATTTGTGTAGGAGAGGCCCACATCTCCACCTCAGGACCAGGTAAAGGGCAGAACAGACTTGTTTGCTAAAGTCAAACAGCATGAGTAAACCAAACTGTGATTCTCTGTTAGCCTCTCAGTGTCAGCTGCGATGAATGTAGATAGAAGGGATCTGTGTTAGCTTTATAATTAAGACCAGTTGCTTTCTTTAGGCAGGTTTATAATAGCCGTGCATAAATATTTATCCCTGGCGGCTGGAGAGGATAAAAATTGTGGCAGTCATAGGAGGAGCTCACCAAACAACCAGAATCCAACGTTCTCCTATGTTGCAAATACCCCTGAGGAGTACTGTGCTAGACTGCGCTGCAGCAGAGATCAAATACAAGGGTACTTATGTTGCATTTATTGTCTTCACGTCTTCCATTTTCCTAATAAATGAGTGACAGCTTGAGGTGTGTCTAGGTACTTTAGAAGAGTCTTTTTCCCCCCCCGGGTCAGAAAAGGAGGGCTTTAACAGCAATCTAAAAAACATAGGGGAGAGCAGTGGAGCATATCTAATTGCTTTCATATGCCGTATTATTGGTTGATTTAAATAACCACAGACACCAAGGGCATAGGGGGAGGGCACCGCCTTTAACCTCCACATGGCCCTGGCCAAGACTGGCTGGTTAGCTGGCTGGGTTACTGAGCGGTTTGGTGCACACAACACTATAAGCACTGAATACTAAAAGTGTATTTATCTATCATTTGGAATTTGCGTTTTGTGAAGATGCTTCTTGGCCATAGAGAAAAAAAGACTAAATGTGATGTATAGTTACATTTAAAAAGCCTTGGTGAAAGATGGTAATGTATGCAACGGATTAACTATGAAACAAAGAAAACTAGAGTGATAAAATGCAGAGTGGGGTGCAGCTGAAGCCGTCATACCTACAGCGAAAACAAGCATATTTGTACAACAGGGCATGCCCTACCGGTCAGGTCTTTCTTTAGCTTCCTTATGTCCTTGGTGAGGTCTTCAAACTTAACTTGAGCAGCCTGGAAAAACTCCTGAGGCTCTGGCAGAGGGAACACACTCTTTTCTGTACCAGCGTTCTGAAATAGTGGAGCAAACAAAATAATAGTGTTTAATGAGAGTATTTTTATGGTGCAACATTTTCTGAATTTCATGGACAGTAAATTACCTTATCAAAATTACGCAGGTAGTATAAAACCACGTAATCCACCAGACTCATAGTATTGTCCTGTGGAAGAAATTATATATATATATATATATATATATATATATATATATATATATATATATATATATATATATATATATATATATATATATATATATATATATATATATATATATATATATATATATATAAATAAATAAATATAATTTATATTTAACTCAGACAAATCACTGTGATTTGTATCAGCTTACTTCTCCAATATGTGAAATTTAATAAGAGGTGTGTTACCCTGCTCTTGACGTCCTTTAGTTTGGGGAGGATTTCCAATCCAAAGCCATCAGCTTGACCTCTAGTCCTGTTCCCACCATTCATATAGTTACCAAAGGCAAGAACAAGACCTATCACATCCCGCAAACTTTTGCACTCTAGCAGCTCCTGACACACATAGAGACACAGACAGACTTTGGGTTAGTAAACCTGGACTAATGACAGTTTTCTGACACACAGTGTTTGCTAAGCTGCCGTTCTTACTTTGCAGACATCGGAGATAATCTGAACCTTGCGTCGGATGGAAGAGATGGTATCAAGGAACACTGATTGGAAGATAATACAGTGGGCCCGGCCTGCGAAGTCAGGAATCTGGGAGAGCTCATACAGAAACCTGGAAAACACAAGGAGGAGGAAGAGAGAGGGAGGAGGAGATGGAGGAGAATGGGGTGTGATGTGTTATGACAAAATTAAACAAAAGGTCTAACAGGAAGAACTATTTTGGGTCCTTGGCAGGCCGCGCTTCTCCACGTAGGCCGGCTGAGTCAGTGTTGGTGTTCAGAGGCAGACAGGCGGCTGATAGTCATGAGCGGTGTTGCTCAGCTGGGTTTAAAAAGGTCCACGGGGTCAGGTGGAGGGAAAGCAGCGAGCGGTGCACAGAGATTGATCAAAGGTAGCTCTGGTCTGATGTGGGACAACTTATGTAAACAGTGCTGTGTCGGAGGGGAGCGGAGCAGTAACATCCTGTGTGATTAGGCCCTGCTGATGGAGGCAGACACTGAGTAGGGATGACTGAGGCAGTGTTAGTGACAGCTCTGGTCAAACATGGAAATAGGAAGGCCAGGCTAAGCGGCACCGCTGGGTCCAGGGCTCATTAACTGACCCGGACTACTTAACCCCGAGAGGAACTACTGAAGCGATGTTCATTAATGCCTATTTTTTGCACATACACATTATAGTAGAAGGCGATTAAAAAACAGACTTTAAGGAATAGAAAATGACACCACAATGTGTATATTCTTCTAGAATATTCTGTCTGCAGCTTACAGAAAAAGTATGTGAACCTTTTGGACTTTTCTTTTCCAAAAGCTCAGTGGACATTAACTTACTGCTCAGGTTTGTCCAGTAGTTTGACGTCATCTTCTTTTGAATTCTCATAATGTTTCATGATCTTGTCCATCTCATCGCTGGTGGCCCTCTAACAAGAGACAACACAATCCATAGTCAAGATGCGTATAGTGACATCGCTAGACAAGTTCAGTTAAACTATGACATCAAGTGGGTATCTAAATAAATACCACAAATGAATCAATGCAAGATGATAAACAACATGATGATATGAATATTTGATAAGCCAGGTAACTTTATAGCATTTTTTTTAATCTGTCACTTACATTCACAGACCAATGATCTTAACTGCTTCATTAAATCACACAGGTTTCTTCTCCATACTCACATTTTCATATAAAGCTTCAATGGTCTCCAAATCCACCACAGAGTTGTCAACAGTAAGAACAGCTGGAACATTACAGACATTCATATGTTAGTTTGGTTGTTAGCTGGTAATGGATGGTGAACCAGGAAGAGTGGCTAGGCTGTGGGGCCTCTGGAGAAAGAAGACTGGGGGGTGGTATTTGTACCCACTGCAGCTCACTACAAAAACAGTCATGCCTAACCATAGGGACCACACTTAGAACCACCATAGCCAGCCATAATGATTTTTAGAGAGAGACAGGAGAAGCTGAACCAAGCAAGGAGAAGGCAAATGAGGCAAACGAGGAAGAGAGAGAAGATTTAGTCAAAAAAAAAAAAAAAAAATGTTTGTTGACCTCCTGCATGTTTGTTTAGTTTGACTCAAACATCGAAAAACCAAAGTGTTCATGGAAGGCAGAATTAGGACGGCATGAAACGAGAAAGTGTCTCCTGTTCTGTGTCTGTGTCACATTTATGGCTTAGTAGTGAGGGAGGAGGACATGATGGGAGGGATGGCTCCAGTTCTCCTGCATCAGCTGACAGTTGTCTGGTTGGTGTCAGCCAGGGTGGGCTGCATACTACCTACTGTTCCTAAATGTGACCAGTCATCTTTATCACCAAGACCAAGCTCACCTACCAGGACCGCTGTAAAACACGGCATTAGTTTTAGCTTAGTGTACCTGGTTACTGAATGTAATTGTACAATACTTCAATGTGATATAGTTTTACTGAATGTCTGTAATGACTGTAATGATAAAAAAATGATGCATTTGATTTGTTATAAATTAAACTTTAATTGTGCAAGGTGAAGTATTTTATTTAATCTGTAATTTTGTTGTCTTAAACTTACAGAACTGACAAATCCTGAATATTGAAACAAGTAAAATATTCAAGAGCAATGATGCCATTTCATTTTAAATACACAGTTTGGAGCCTATTCTGACAGTAGTCAGTCCACCCTAGTGAGATTCCATTACTTTATTATTTTTTTAATATTTTGTATAGTCTGCTTTTTATTTTGATGGCATATTCTTCTCAGCATGAACGATGCGGGTGTTGCACAAATATACGGTAAGATGTTCTGCCATTTTGCTATAGTTCCAGCTTTTGCTGTAAAATACGCCAAATATGTTATGTTGGATTCAAGTCCTAGTTTTTTTCCCTTCTTTAAAAATGCTTCTTTGCAGTATGTTTGTGATCATAGTCATGTTGGGAAAATTCCTCTCCTGTCTAGTCCTTTCAATCTCACTGCTTTTAACTAACAAGGTAATACTGGTTCCCAGCTGCTCCTGTTGCAGAGACGCTGTCAATGTGGTCCCAATGTCTGGATCAGAGAGAGTGCTGGAGGTCCATTTCCTACATCTTATTAGAGTGGATTATTCAGTCCCTCAGCCATGCAGCCGTCAATCACACACCAAAGGGGGGCCTGGTCCAGTGTGCACAGGAGCACTCTGATCCGAGGGGAGCCGGATATCTCTCCACACTGACAGATCAAAGCCTGCCTGCCAACCGCCTCACACCCTCTCCTTCCACTTTTCACTCATCGGCTTAGGTGTGGAAGGGCGTGTGTAGTGTGCGAACATGTGTATGTGTGAGTGGTGAGGTGGTGTGTGGTGTGTTGCCCTTGAACCATGGTGGCCCTTGAAGTCCCCCAGTCACTCCAGTGGGTGCAGTTGACCCCCTCTCTACCTTAACTAGAGTACTGCCCTCTCAACCCCCCTCCTTCCCGCATTCTCCCTCCCTAGTAGCTCTAATTACATTACATGTCCCATGTCCTTTTAATTTGGCAACAAAGGGAAGGCAAGCAGGCGAGGCAAGGGACTAGAGCCCTTAGATGTGCTTATTAAGGTGCTGTCCTTCGTTGTCAAATTCAAATTGTCCATTTCACATTCAGCACCCATTAAGGCACAAGGAAGCAGCGTCACGCTGGGTGTGAACAGGCTTTTTTTACCAAATCACCTACACAAACTGACAGTGAAACAGAAAGGAAAGGGGGGAAAAAATCATAACAAAATGGGTGTCCTAGTGCTCTGCGCTGTTTGGCTTGTGTTTGAGGTGGTTTTATGTGGCAGCGCAGTGTCTGCTAACTGTGGAAGGTGGTTTTGTACATGCTCAGATCATTAGTGGGGTGTCAGTCCCATTAGGCTTGTGGAAACCGTCACTGGCTACAATAAACAGATCTTCTGGCCGCATGCTCAGACTAGCAGGCGGCAGGCACTCTCCACCACAGTCCCAGGACAGGACCAATTCCTGGCCCATCTATGCTGTCCCCAACACACATATTATATGTATACACGCACACAGCTACTTAGAGACACACACGTCTGCATTTTCCACAGAACAACCAAGTATGTAATCTATCCGCATAACTCTTTAAATGAAGTAGATGGCAATTTGATTCTAACCAGTGCAGCAGGGATTTCAAACAGGCTGACAGAAAAACGGAAAGGCTGCTTTCATCCTCTTTACATTTTGAAAAATGGAGGCGTTTTTCCCGCCACGGTAACTGGAAAAATCATCCCTGTTACACTTGAAGCACAAATGAATCCAAACGTTCTCTAGTTACAAATTAGCAGTTGTCAAATGGTAGAGAATAATGTTTCATTGCTGGACTCACTACATATCTCATCTCTAAAAATAACTCCATCTGCATTTTATCAGGAGACATCCTGAATTGACTTGATTATTGCTGTAGAATGCAAATGAGAGAGGTGATTTCTTGACAGAGAGCAAAATGACATCATGGTGTGCACAAGCGTCTAGCCATGCTGAACATAACACTGACATCAGAAAATATCTTTCACCTTGCTGAATGTCCTTCATCTCCAGATGCAGGCTTGATATGAGGATGCCAACTGCTTGTGACCGCTTCCCATCCAGCAGCTTGATAATCTAAAACACAGAAAACAAATTAAACTCATTCATATTGGTAAAAACTGTAAGTGTACTGTAACAGCAGAGGCACAGATGATGAATAAAGAGTTCATTTCTGTAATGAGCGGCTGGGTAAAAAAATCACTCAGTCACTCCCCCAGCTGTGTAAGCAGATGATAGATGATGAGCCAGACAGACCGCCTGAAGCCCCAGTTAGCTTAAGAAGCCTGGAAATCATCTGGATTGACCCACACGACCAGACTAATCAACACACATTTTTATATCCCATTAGGGTGACGCAAATGACTGGGGAACGCGGAGAATACGCACATAGATAGAACACTGTGTCACGTTACATCAACGAGGGAGCGGAGTTATACAAAGAAAAAGCACCTCCTCCAGTTTGCAGAAGAACACGTGTGAGATATAATCAAAAAATATCAAGTCGCAGTGAAAGTACAAAGGCAAAAGTGGCACCATAAAAGGACAATCTAGAAGAGCAACGCAGAGAGAAGCAGGACTTTTATAACAAACTATAAATTCACAGGATTTTTATTTGTGCTTACACATGGTCACAATTACTTATGGCTGAATTAGCTGTAAAGCCAGAGAGAGTTTTGGCAAGGTAAAGCTCCGCTCTTAAAGTTAATGTGTCAGGCTTCTTCATTAGGTATTATGGTGTTGTTGGCTACTGGGCTGTCCAGTGGGAACTGGAGAGCAGAAGCCTTAGAAGTGGGTATAGCATTACAGGGCGTTAGTGGGTGCCATGCTGCTTCCAGCTCTATTACCTGGATCACTGGGGATCTCCCACTCTGACATGAGACGGCTGAGAACCAGGCTTTCCCAACACCTCTAATTAACCACTTTGGACGGGCCACACTAAAAGCAGCCCAGGAGTCTTTCCCGCTCACTGTGGCTTCAGAACTCACCAATTAGCCTAAGCAGTTAAGTTAATGAGAAAAGACAACTGATGCTGGATGCTTGGTTTCAGACACGCAAACAGCTTCGATGCTGATGCTGAGGCAGGCGGACATCAATAGCTAACACCTCCCTCCTGTGGGCACAAATAGAACTGTGCACCCTGAGCAGAAGGAACTACTTGAACGTGCTGGGGACACTTGAATAACAAAAGGCAGGCCAAAAGACAGGAGAGAAGCGGAGAGAGAAAAAGCACGCGGCCTAAGAAAATAAACAAAATAATGGAAGGAATCACTGGAAGTGTCAGCGCTTTGAGCCGAAGCAGGTGGCTGATGTTCAGCGAGGTGGGCAGGGTGATGCAGGTTCACAGTCGAGCGGATAGTTTACACAGTCGCGGCCCAGCATCCATGGTGACTGCCTAACTATCTGTCGGGAAGCACCCGGGCAGATGTTACAATAACAACTGGATCAAGACTTCCCATCAATAACCACCTACATTACACTCAGCAACCCCAGTCTCAACCAGTGGTGTTAATCTTACACCCACTCTCCCACGTCATAGTCTCGCGTTCAAATATGTCTTTAATAAACGCAGTATGATTGCTCATAAGTCATTCCCATAAACTGGTTAAAGCTGCTGTTTGTTTAATACAATTTGGTATGCATAAACTTCATACATGTCTGATAAATGTGAGTAGAGGAATTTGCTGTTTTTATGTTTAATTGTATATATTTCGGCACATACTCAGACTCAACAGTGCGTTTAACTTTATTGATTTCCTCACTGTCCCCCCTCCCTGCTCATCGCTCAATCGAAAATACAATGACATGCCAATGCTCTTCTCCCCCTGCCCTCCCATAGGTGCCCTCTCTTCATTGCCTCCCCTAGCAAGTGAAATGAAGCCACATGCCCGCAATTATAGCCCTGGTCCAGTCCAGTCTGGTCTGTTCTGGTCTGCTGGGGCACTAGCGCTCTCTTCCATGTCATCTCCTCTGCTTTGATATGTTAATCAGCACAGAGGGAAGGGCTCCAGAGTAAACAACAGCTTTGATTTTTTTTTTATGGCACACATGATAAAGATTAACTCACTCATGTAGGCATCGGCCGCATCCGCAGAGTTGAAACTTGTGCCGTTTGGACTTGTCGGAAAGTGGGAAAGTGGCTCATATGCATAATGTACACACACATTCCTTTCCCTCCCACTCATCTCCTCTCGCTGCGCAGAGCCCCGGGGCTGTGGTGTTAGCATGATCTGGCAACACTTTCTGAGCAAGTGCATAATCAGTTGTGAGCATGTGCTGTCATCACACACATACACACACATGCACTCATGCAAGCACGTACGCACACACACACACACGTTGGTGCATACACATTGACAGGTTTTGTTATTCCCGCAGAGTTACAGCCAAAACAGGCATATTGAAGCACCTATACCTCTGGCCAGGACGCAAACACAGTAAACTACAAAACATGACAAGTGCACTCAAAAAAGACTGGTAATAAACTACAAATGAAATCCTTGTCGCATTTATTTTTTTACACCCTAGAGGAATGCAGACGAGGGTAAAATGACGTTCATGTCCTTTCTGAACACACCGGTAGAACATACAAAGTGATGTTGTGAAAAGTAGGAGATCAGACCACATCAGCCCCAAATCATGACGCTGCCTCCACTATCCTTCATTATTATGACCAATGTTTTCATGTTGGTTTGCAGCTCCACTTTTACACCATGCGTAGGGTGACTATCCACCAACAAAAGCTTGACAAGAGCAGCAGGACAATGGTCCTGAACATCAAATCACTACATAGTGACTTTGCAAACACAAAAGTAACCGTTTAACCAGTCAGGAGAGCCAAGAACACCAGATGTCCTAAGAATTTGTCTCAGCTGAAGCAGTTCTGAGAAAGAAGAGTCATAAATTCCTCCTGGATGCTATGCAGGTCTAAAATGGACAAAGATAAAGAAAGAGCTTTTTTTTTTTTTACAATCTCTGTTTAAGAGTTCAAAGAAAGACATGCAAGATCATGACTGTTTGTGACACCTTATAAATATTGGGTTTGTTGATAATTGTGACTTTAATGAAGGTCAGATCACATTTCATGACCAGTGTATGAAACTCAACTCAGCACCAGCTATTCTCCTACTCCACTCTTGCTCTATCCCACTCTCCCCTTGACTGTATGCCTTCTTTCTCTGCTGCCTCTTTTATTTCCCACCCGTTAACCAGCTGAACTTCTTGGAAGCCACCTCCAGCTGGTGATTCAGATGATTTCTCTCAAATGATTTGTCTCCCTTTAACTCAAAGTATAAACTTTCCGGACTAAAATAATGATTATGTAAACAGGTTTCTTTTATTATAACGACCTTTCCAGTTCCAGTTGGACTACTACGCGGGCTGAAAACAACCATGCCCTAACATGTTCACTTTCCCTCTTTAGTCGATTTGGGACTTACACAGACGTTTAAATTAAATATAAAGACATCTGTACTGGAGAAAACAACCACAGTCAGTGTACCATACAGATCCTTCTCTCCCCCTCTCTCAAAGAGACAAAAAAAAAAAAAAAACAGCGACACATAATGCCATGTTGGATAGGGGTTTGTTTTTAAGATATGAATATGTTTCAACAGCATTTCCATTAGTTGGCTCAAACATCTTCCAAGCTGATGTAAGTCCAGACAGGAGACAGTTGGCAGGATTTGTGTCTGGATGTGGCCGTCTGACATGGATCAAATGTTGGACAGTTTGCTGCTTTAGAGTGACCAGGCTGAGCAGATAGATCTAAAGACAGAGAAATACACAGTTCCACAAACACACACACACACACACTCTGGCTCTCTGGAGCTGAGTGGAGCCTTAGCAAATTGATCAGAATAGGGAATGTGTATGGATTTAGAGGGGACAGTCTGGGACAGAGGCAGATTTTTAACTGCTTGGACGCCACAGCGAGGACCACAAGGCAGCCAGGGTGCTGACGCAGCACTGGCTGCAGGGGGAGATGCAGACTTGCAGCATTTGACATGAGATCAACAAGTGTGCCTTTGATGGGTAAGGGAATGGTAGATCAATCTGGCAGAAAGCAGACCATTGCCATGTTCTTCTTGTTTGATCTTAAGTATAAACTCTGAAGCTTGCCCAAATGGAAAGAAATGCATTTGGATAGCTCCTATGTTATACTCCTTGCTTAAAGAGAAAGCCTGTACATTTTGTGAGCGAACTAGTAAACTAAGCCTGGCATCTGCAGGCAATACTGTAGAGAAGAGCCTTGATGAGAGACACAATCCATTACTTCCCAGCTCACCTTTTGTTATTCTTTCTCTGATTTATAAGTGAACAGCAACAGCTGACAAAAAGCTGTTTTTAAAACAAAGTCAGAAAAGAAAGTATGCCTCTAAAGCTCTCAGGTGGCAGCAGCAAGATGGCAAGATGTGAAATGTACAATATACTGTAACTATAACTACAAACTGATGAATTACACTTTCAAGCAACACTCACTGCCATGGAAAAAATTAGACAATAAGAAGATGCCACTGAGTCCAAGCTGAAGAGTGATTCAGGCAAATAAATCTACCTTCTTAGCTTTGGCTTTCTTCTCGTAGGTGTCCGACAGGGGCTTCTTCTTTGCCTGTAGTGTGGCCTTGGAGAAAAGGTCCTCAAACTCATTGGTGTTGATGATGTTTGGTTCCTCCAGAGACCCCCACAGTGTGTTGTTGCTAGAAACAAAAAGGGAACATGAGTATTTGTTTAAAATTTTAACATAAATCAGTGAATAAAAACTGAGGTTACAGGGTGCAAAGGACTTGATCACAGTAGCAACGGCAGGATAGCGCCTCACAAGACAGGCTAGAAACTGTCAACACATTGGTTACTTGAGCTAAACAAATAGTGTGTTCTATTTGTGGAAGCTTGTTTCGTGTTTATTCATCCTGTACGCAGTTTTTTCCACTTCGCTGTCTGACAAAAACTTGGCACGAATATCCTGAATCTCAGCTTTAAAAAGCACTGTTTATGATCGAGGTGGTAAAAATAACACAAGTTTCAGATAAGTTTGTTTCTGTAATGAGGGGCCATTTCCAGCAAATGGATAAGAATACAGGAGATGATGTCTTTAAGAAGTTGCCGAGTAACATGGAAAAAAAAGCCCCTAGGGTTGTCTAAAGTTAACTTGGACTTCTGTCTTCACTTAAACTCTAACACATGCCAGCAATGTCTCTGGCTTCCATCCACTACTCCTTTATCCAAATGAACATTAACAGCATAATCGACAGCTCACTAACTAAAGAAAGATTATGGAGTGATCTATAACATGCTACACATGCCTGTTTACTGGTTCCACATTAGCGTTTCACACGTAATTAACCATGCAGATCATAGGTCAGTCTTCCCATATGAAGACCCACTCATAATGACAAGGGGAACCTCGATCTAACGCACTTACACGAGCACTGGCAGACCTATTGTGGTTTTAAATACCAGAACAACCAAATGCATTGCCAGTGACTCAATTAGCATCAAGTACTGTAAGTCCAGTTGTTTCTGAGTTCAGCTGGTCTCCTTCTGCAGTGGTAAAAGTATTTATCAGGGGAAGCCAAAAGGCTTTCTATTGAGGACATAATGATAATAATACTGTTTCAACCTCCTCCTTTGATTTTTCACTTTCTTCTGCGACTAAGGAAAAAGAGTCCCATGAAGTCCATCCCACTCTGAAACCAACAGTGCAGCTTGGAATAAAAGAAGATACAACAAACCCCAAGAAATATTTCAATGCTAGACAACTTTCTAATTTGGTGGATTATGACTATAATTGCATTTAAATGCTCCATAAAGCTGTTCCCTTTGTGCAGCTTCCTGAAAAACGTCTGTCCCACATGCTGCCAACTGTACTTTGTGTGTCAGCTTACATTTAAGACACCTGGCCTCATTTCAAACTGTGCACCGTTCGCCCTCATAACTCAGAACCTTACACCATTAACAGAGATCACACAGCTGATCCTACTATAGTTAAACATCTGACCCATATAATGCCGCTCAACTTTGTCCTTTACAGTTAAATTTATAGTTGACTTGAAACTGTTGTAGTGTAGTCAGTCAGTCCTGCACCACTGGCCAGGACAAGAGAGAGAGTGTGAACCACAACTCAGCCTCCCCTACTAATCCAGCCATGGAAATACAAGGCCGTAAAGCTGGAAGCCTGGCACTCAGAGGCAAACAACCACAGTCACTGTAAATGGGCTGGATAATCCACTTACAATTACAGTGTTTCTGAGTAGAACCTTCGAATGAGGGAGAGTGGTGCAGCAACCATATCACTGATATCTCTGTAGAAAGGAGTGGACCAGGATCAGTGAAACCTACAACTTCATTTCAACTGGGGTCTGACCTTGGCAGCCTTGGCTATCATTTAAACTAATTTCTGATATCTGTTTACATGGAAACACCAACAACAGGTCCAAAAGGAACAAGAAACTTGAGCAATCATTGGATCTAGTCCATAACTGTAGAGAAACAATGTGTCCTTGCACGGTTATCACAAGTGAGGCAGTTTGGGCAGTAATTAAACGTCTGCTTTCTCTGTCATGGTGATGTTTCCTACTTATGTTTCCACATATTTACAAAACTATTTCTATTGTAATCAATCTTACTGTTACAGAAATGAATCAGTGTTTAGTACGTACTTATTGTCCTGTATCTGTATCCTGCTCCAGTACAGAGGCTTCATGGGACAGTGTGGCTCGATAGCAGCCTTCCGTGGGGCCTTATCCACCTTCTGGCCAAAACCAAAGGCCCCCATAGGGGGAGGAGGTGGCGGGCCACAGCCTGGGGGAGGGGGTGGAGGAGGTGGACCACCACCAGGTAGACCAGGAGGGGGAGGTGGAGGTGGTGGGGGTGGTGGACCACCTCCAGGGATTGGAGGTGGTGGAGGGGGTGGTGGTGGTGGTGGTGGTGCTCCAGTATTGCCAGGTAAAGGTGGAGGAGGAGGGGGTGGTGGTGGTCCTGAGAGGCCGGGAGGGGGAGGAGGAGGGGGTGGTGGAGGAGGAGGGGGTGGTGGGGGAGGTCCAGAAGGCCCCGAGGCTGTTTCACTTTTAAGATTCAGCCCAATAGAATCCAAGTTCAGCTTTTTCGGCACCGTCTGGCTGGAGCTCGGATTGAGTCCGCTGCCATCGTCATCGGGGCCTTTGATGAAGGTTTCTCTGTCAGTCTGGATTCCAACAGTGCGACAGGTCTTGGGTGCTGGGTCGTCTGTAGTGGATACAGCAACATCGCGCACCTCAGGGTGCCCCTGACCTGTATTATAAGACCTGTCTCTTTGCATTTTAGCAACAACTCCTTCGAGGTGTGATATTGAAACAGCATGCTCCCCCCGCAGCTGAAAGATCTGAAGCTCAAAGTCAGACTGTCGGGAGCAAGAGCAGATATAAATTCAGATTAAGTCATTTCCCATCATATGAAACAATAACACCACATAAGGTGATTGACAAAATGTTTCACAGATCGGACATTGCTAACATTAAAGTACTTAATAATCTTTCGAGGGACCTACACAAACGGGATTCTATGGTTACAAAATAATCACATTAATTGCTTCACACATGTTCCTTATTAACTTGTGTCAGTTTAGAAATAAGCACATTTCCACTCCTTCTTGTGGTCTGAGTCTGGTACAAGTTTCCCTGTGTCAGCATCCATCCTTCAGAGGTCGATGTCAAATTAAAGGCTTTAAGTAGACAGTTAGAGAAACCAATTCTGAGGTCAGACTTTTCAAGGAAATGGCGCATAAAGCAATTTATCAGTGGCACAAGTTATGTAATATGCTGAGAGCCGTGTGGTCTAACAAGATTTTACAATGTTTGCACTGGAAAAACACCTGCGAGACACTATTTCAAACTTCTACTACTGACGAATCAAACACAATTGGAAATCACAGAACTCAAAACCCTTGGAAGTCATGTGATCGTGGATAAGAATTCAGATCATTAGAAAGCTCTGCCAGTATTCATTTAAACCCATGCAGCACACTAACATATTAACTGATCTATAGTGTACAATTAGAGAAAAAAACTAACATTTTTATTATTAACTTTGTGGAAAACTGACTATAAAAAAAAAAAAAACACATATCTACTACAAAACTTCAAAACCTGTAATATCTAAAAGCTTCTAGCGCTGTTCCAATAAACATCCTGCAGAGTTTTGATCCAGTCAAGCTGCTGCACATTTCATGCTTACTTAGTGCCATCTTGTGTTTAGTACAGTCAACTGCTAGCACCAGTCAAATATTCCATAAAGGCCACGTAAATTTCATTATATTTCCCATTTAAGCCCCTATTATTGTCACGATTGTGCTGCTTAAATGTCCTTCACAAATCCCATAATGTTAACTTGTTAACACTGGATGTCAGAACATCTCATTTAACCTGATTTAGCTTGGCTGCCTCAGAGGGCCTTAAATTTTCCCTAATTTTAATCAGTGTTTTAACATTTCTGCTTAGGTCACACGGTGACTTACATGCATCCTCTCCAGGTCCTCCTTGCACTCTCTCTTCAGCTGCAGGAGTGCAGCCTGGTGCTCTGAAAGCAGTCAGAACAAGGACAGTGGCATGAGTGGCATGAGAAGTCAAACCCATTCTGCAGGCAGTTTGGATTAAAGAAACACTGGAGTGCAAACTTAGACTCAATAGTCACAGTTAATTGCTGACGTTTTATTATTTATAGACCAAAAGAAAGAGATAAGAGATGTTTTCTTGAACTACTATATGAAATATTACACAATAATGTTAATATTAAATAAATTAAACGTGTAAATCATTGTAGAGCATATCAGTAAAACAAAAACAGCCCAACTGGTTTACTGCCATACTGTCATTAGTGATAAAATGCTGGAGATGGGTGGGTCACTTTGACTTTAAAAAGCCAAATCTACAACTCAACCAACCAGTTTTCAGTTGTACTGCTCACTCAAATGAAGGCCAAAATTAAACTGTCATGTCAAAACACACACAAAAAAATGTAATCTAAGTAAGACGGGGAAGTGAAAACGTCACCTGCAACATTATTCCACTAATGGTTCTGTCCCAAACATATTACACTCATATTGTACCAGCAAACTGCATGCTCTACAACACAGTGTGATTATATCAATAAACAATTGCTTTCGATTTATTTTAGAAGTACAGTACACTGTTGAATTCTGGCTCTCCATTTTAAATGTATGTGTATTATATGTATTTGTTTTTATTTACATGGTTCACAGTCCTGTCCTCTATTCTCTTAGTCACAGGCAAATCATGGTGCATAAATCACCACAATAATCCACACTTGCTACTTTTAATCTGTTTTCTGGGATGCAGTTACACCACACAGAACAACCAACAGCTGTTGTGCTGCTGATGCAACACAGTTGTACTGTACAGAACAGGAAAGGCACCTTTTTATGTTGTAATTCAATCAGCCCATTGACAGCCATGTAGGCCTCTGACCTCTTTGAGTGTCATTACATCTGTAGAGTAGAAGATGGCCCGAACATGGCGTGCTGCCCAGAGTATACTTTATTTACTAAATGCAGCATTTAGGTGCTTTGCTCACATTGCATGATTTCTCTGAAAGCCCGTGGGTTTGCCACTGGTGGCTCTGCTCTTGTTTAAGTGTACTGGTGCTGGGACTCGCATGAGGAGAAATACCTACATAAGAAATCAATTTAAGTGTCCACTGAAACGTGTTCACAGGGCCAGTCGATGTGAGGCGTGTCACTGTAAGCAGACTGACATGATCCTCTGTCAGCATTCCCAGTCTTAGATGTAAATACAGATAATACGTTTAAAAAAAAAGAAACATTAAGTTCTTACCTGCCTCTGTGTACTTGAGTCCCACCTTCTCTTCTTCATCTTTAGGTTTGGGTGGGGGCCACACAGCCTGCAGTCGCCCTGGAGTCCGGTCCTCACTGTCTGCTGGGGACGTGACCTCTGTCTGCGAAAAGAAAATCACATGCAATAATGTTTGTTTATACAATTTTCTGATAAATGTGAGGGGACATAGGGGTGTGACTACATACATTAGGTTCTGAGGGGCTTTTGAGGTCCTTGCTAGGAGACCTGGAGGTTCTTTCAAAAATCGACCTCAAACTTTCCTTGTCATTCTTGATTTTCTTTTTCACCGTCTCCAGATCCACATCTTCTAGTTTATCTTTTTTAACAGTCTTGGGACCAAATAAGTTCCTGAAGGTTTCATAAGCCAAGTCTGAGGTTTTCTTTCTTTCAGGTGTAGATGAAGGAGTTTCTGGACCTGGAGATTTCTCTCCGGTTACCTCTTCTCCATTGTCACATTCTATCTTGCCGTGTTGTGGATCAGCATCCTGTCCTTCATTGGACCTTTTGGTCTCATCTTGATTTTCTAGATTAAGCAGATGACTGAGCTGATCCATTACGTTGCTCTTAGTTTCTACAATGGGTTTGGGCTCTGCTTGTTTTTTTACTGGACTGGTTTTCTTTTGCTCAGGAAACAGCTTGGCTTTATTTACGGTCTTCTTCAGGCTCAGCAGGGCCAGGTCAGCATCCTTCTCCCTCTGTTTGATTTCTGACAAAGTCTCCCTATCTTCACCCACTGCTCCTTTCTTCAGCACACGCAACCCACTGAATAGAGCTGGCATCTGGAAAGAAGGCGGTGAAGTGAGTGCTGTTCCCTTGGATAGGGATAGGGAGGAGGGGGTAGGGGACAGTGAAGCAGATGATGATGGCGTTTTTGTTTCCAGTGTCTCTGGAACTGTTGGTTGAATGTCTTCCAAAGGCTTTTCAGGTGCAGATAATGGTGACATGGGTTTCTTGAACACTGAATATGTTATATCAGCAGAGTCTGACTGCTCCTCTGGATTGGAGGATGAGTGGACCAACACTTCAGAAGCCTTCGGACTGGAGGGGACAGACGAAGTCAAGGACTCCTGCCTGGAACGGGGCGTATCACTCTCTTTTTCAGCCTTAGCCTTTTTCTCTGGTGTGTTCTCCTTTTGTGCACCATCTATGTCTGTGGCAGAATTATGACCAAGACCAGAAATGATGGATGGTAAAGGCTGAGAACAATCTATGCCAGCACACTCATCAGTCTCATCTGCGATTTTGTTATTATTCTCTCCTGCATCCAATTTTTCTGCATCCGCAGATACTGTGGCGGTGCTCTCTTTGGAAGAGCTGCTGTGTCCTCTTTTAGAAACTGGGGAGATCCGAACAGTCCTAGAGCTAGTTCTGTTGACGAACTTGCCTGAGTATAGAATAGCCTCTATGCGGGACCTCTCAGTAAATTTGTGTGTCCTAAACACAGGCACTTTGTTCTCTGCCTCTGCATCAGTGTCATGTTTTAACTTGTTGCCATCACTACAGTCCACTGTACTGTCGTCCTCCTGAGGTAGGACGGGCTCCCTGGCCCTGGCAAGCTTGTCTGACAGACTTGTGCTGCTGTGGGAAGCCTGCTCTTCCTCTGTGTCACTATATGTTTCCACCCTAGTGACCTGGACCAGATCTTGGTCAACTGAGGCTCCAGCTGATGCTGTAGCTTCTTCACCAGAATCCTTGCAAGTTTCCAGTGATTCAACCATCTGTCCTTGCTCACTGTCAATAGCCTGACCACTTTGTCCTCTCCCATCTTGACTGGGAAGGGGACTCTCCCCATCAGGGAGCTCCTTGAAAGACACGAGAACCGCCGGCTCCATGTCTGACAAGGGAGACAGATCGCGAGGGAAGAAACTACTAAAGACATTCAGTAAAGAACTCGCCGGCTGCTTCCCCTGTTCATCAGAGTCATTACTCACACTGTCCATTTTTGTTTGTGGTCACGCCACAAGAGAAGAGAACCAACAGGTAGCAGCTCTAGCAAAATGTCATTTTCCCTCCTCCAGTTATCCAAGCTGCTCCTATTCCACCTCCACTGGCGGCTGAACAAAACGTCTTTGTGTGGACTAATCTCCCCGGCTTCTCTTACCTTCACCAGAAGGGCACCGATTGTAACACCACTACTCCGTAATCTTGTTCAGTGACACGTAAACAGGAAGAATTAAATAGAATTTCACTATATCACAAAGACTACGGCGGACTGTATGGTATCACCAGTACAGTTCAGTCTCCTCCAGGCAAACAAGTTTCCCATGACGCTGCAAGTGAAGTCGGGCTGTTCAGTGGCTGGAAACTTATCCTGCTGCGATCTCCCTGGGAGAGCAAGAGAACAGAGTTCACCTGCCTTTCATAAAAGCATTTCCAACTGTTCCAGCAAGTAGAGCGGTGTTATCCATTAAGTTGTGAGCTTTCCCTTCTCCATGAGGGTTTCATGCCCAAACTGTTGTTCTAGTTTTGATCTGTTTTTAACATGTCTCTCTCCTCAGTTTACAAAAATTCCTGTGTGCTGTTGTGTGAGAAAAAAAAAAAAAAAACCTCTCAGGTTGGAAAGAAAAATGTGTCTCACCAGTCTACAGACGCCTCCCTTGAGGTCCCTCCCTTACTGGGAGGGGACCTGCAGAGTCCGGAACCACAGGTGTCCGATTACCTCTGCACTTCCGTAAAATGGCTGCAGAGGTAAGAGTGCACACAGAGGGGGGAGTGTGTCTGTCTGACAGGTGGAAAGCTGCAGGGATCTACTAAATCAGCACTGCACTAAAAAAACAGCATTAAAAAAATGAAGTTATACACTAACATTTGCCAAGGTTAGCTAAGAGCAATGTGAAAATGTGAGAGAGAAACAAATGTTTGTTGTCTCTGTTATCATATTAGCTTACCATGCTGCCATACTTTACTACACTCCTTCTTTATTGCTTAGTCTCAGGTGGACGCGCCTAAAGATATACGTCCTGTGTTTTTTATAGCAAACCCATATAAATAGTAAAATTGGGAGGAAGAATATGAAAACAGCAAATTGGCTACAGTACATTACATATTCCATTATTAATGTATTTTCCAAACGGATAATACTTTGTTATGATTACAATTTAATATTATAAATGAAAAAAAAAATCACTTTTCATTATTATTATTATTATTCCTAAAATTGGAGCTTCTTTTTTTATTTCAAGAAAATCACAAATACAATAGAGGCTTCTGTGACCGAGGAATTAAGTTATGTAAGAGCAGTGGTATTTCATCCACACTCATTAAATCCTTTAAGAGGTTGTAGCAGAAAGAGGAACCACTGGCTGACAGGGCTGTGATACGACCTCATATCTGGCACATTTGAGCTCATTTACATGTTCCAGATCATGTAAACAACATGGATATAAAAGGTATCAAATATGAATTGTGTCATAACATCCCACGCTTCGTGAAATCAGCTGTTAGAACACACTGAGAATAACACACGATGACAGATGATGTTGACAAGACAGCTAAGCCACAGCCAAGTATGTAATTCTGTACAGCATGGCCTTTGTCCTGGTATGTTAAGTGATTATGCTCACAGTCAGCCCAGTTATTGTGTCTTGAGAAAAAAAAAAAATGCATGGCTTGTGCTAATACACTACCCGCCTAAAACCACACCTATGTAATCCGCCTCATTTGCCTCAGGAATTAAATGCTTTACATGAAAACATGTTGAAACCTGGGCAAGCCTATAGAAACAGCTTTTCATATAGTTCTGTTAGAGTTTGAGGTCCAGCGTTCTATGTATTACCATGGTTAAAGCCTACAAACAGCTGATATCAAATAATGCATTTTTTGCTGCAGGACTTTTTGGAGGACATGCAAGCTTGTGTAGGATTACACAAGCCCTTTGTCACAAGCAAATATGTTTTGTTGCAACTTCTGCCCAATTATAATAGGGAAATTACACTAATCATGATCGTTTAAACCATCCCAAATTCTCACCTTCTACAAAACAAGGTGAGAATTTCATGTCTTCGTTCTGAATGCAGGCGGTTTCAGTGGAGTGATGTTTTGTCTTTGACCTCAGTCTAGAGATTAGAATCCATGACCGGCTAATCCATCTCTAAGAATTTCTGATCAGGTGGTTGAATGCCTGAGTGCTGCGAAATCCCCATGGGGAGGAAAAAAAACAGTGCCATGGCAAATTGCTCTTGGTGGGAAAATGTGGATTTAGAGAAAAAGAAATCTTTTGTGTTGCTCTCGTTTGTGGAGCCCTCACCGTGCACTCCAGTTTGGGATAGTAAGGTGTGTCTCCGATGATGTCATCCTCAGGCGGTGTGATGCGTAGGAAGTCCAGGTGATCAGGACGTGGGACATGAGAAGGCTCCTGAGGGTCATCGCCATCCAGCATCCAAATATCATCCTGACGCAAGAGGGAATCCTCTACAGAAACACACAAGCACACACAAGCGCAGGGTAATTAGCACTCTAATTGTTTTGCAAGAACTCAACAGCATAACAGGTATTTCATGCATGACAGGGCTAAATCAGCACTAATTGAGGCCTGTTGTTTTCCTGGGTGATCTGCATGGGTAACAAAAATGGAAGGCAAAAAAAAAAAAAAGCAGGCATCAGAATCCGTTAGCGTCACACAGGGAGAGAGAGGCCCCTGTTTAGCTGCAGGCTCTAGGGCACACGGCTATTTTTATCTACACTTAGCCAGCCCTGTTTCCTTTGTCAACACCAGCAGAAAGCCACGCTGATGAAACAAAAGAAAAATGGCTGCAGAGCACTGATCTCAAAAACAAACATCACTGTCTAATATTGATTTGCATACAGGATATGTTTGCTGTGACAAAGCCATAGTGTGTGACTGCTCAGCTCCAACACTGCATTAGTGCTAATTGCACAAAGCATCTAGATGTACGTGACCCTGTGTGTTTAGTCAATTGAAGGAGTGGAAATAGAAAAATTCAGGTGAGTGAAGAAAAAGTCTTCACCTGAATTTAGATTGGGAGAGACTGCCCTCTCCTGACCAAGCACTCACATACTCAATTAAGTGCAATTAGCCTCTCTCCAAGCGGCTCCATGCAAGGTAAGGGCTACCTGGAAACAAGCCTAAAACTACATAAATCCAAAATTGTAATAGTATCTCTCTTGTCTCTGAGATATTTTTGCTGCAGTATGCTTGGCACTCTGTGCACTTAAGAGCACCTGATCTTTAATATTTATTGCTCAGTGACACAATGCAGATAGGCTTGAACCTGCAAAACCTGCCTTGTGTCAGTTTCCCCTTAAATAAATCACATGGTTTGAACGTCAAGGATCAAGCTATAAACACAAAAGCAGAAATCCAGTGAAATATATTTCCACTATTTTTTTTTATAGGTAAAGAAAACTTGACTATTGAGTCAGTCACATAAATATAAAGAGAAAATGTACTATTTAAGATATATGGGGTAGTGGAGTGAGGTGAAAGAACAAGGAGGAAACAGAAACAAACTAAGGGGGATGGTATGTATCTTGAAACTTGCTGACCAGCTGTAAGACAACACCTCAACCTGTTTAGGCAGAATTATGAGCTGGAAACTGAGAAATTCCTGTTCAATGACATGCTAAAATATCCCTTAAGCTCAGTATGCAATTGAATAGGACATGTACTGCATTACAGCCGCTGCTAAGAAGTGTCAAGTCCCCTTGTATAGACCCAGAATCTCAGACAAAAGCTTTAATTTAAGTTAAGAGAGCCCACACACACACACACACACACACACAAAACTAATTGGGGTGGGGGGTGGCTTCTTTGAAAAATGGAAGCATTGAAATTCAGCTTCTGTATTCTACCACAATCAGTCATTGTGAGACAGCAGTAATGCCTGCAGTCCAGTTATCTGGAACTTTGACAGCAGGAAAAAGTAGGATTAGATTAATAACTTTTCATTATGATAATGCTGCTTTACATGGCCCCGCAGTGGGAACTGCTGACTGTACGCTGGGATGGTTCCAAATGCAGAGTTAAGCCTAGTCCAAGCCAAGCAAAGCAAGTACTGATCTGAAACAGCACTCTCCACTATTCTTTGTTGATTTCTTTTGTGCAAACTGAACTAGAACAAACTATAGCTAAAGGAACTAAAGGAATAGAAACCTGTCTTTACTATATGTTCATGCCTCCCTGAACATTACAATGTAAAGCTCTCACGGCCTGCTTGTGAATGTGTCTGCTTAGGTCATGCTTTCCCTGATTAACAGTGGAATAGCTACCTCATTAAATACATATAAGGTGACTCACACTGCCACCATCTGGACAGAGAGAGGAAAAAGCATGTGCGGCTCCCTGCAGTCAAACACATTGCACAGTGAAGCAATGAGCAGTAAGACATAGTGAAGCAATGTGTAACACTGCAAAGTAATAGCATTTATGAAGAAGCAACTCTTAGCTGCATTACGTAATGAAGACACTGCATTTGTTTATTTGGCAGCTGATTTATCACTCTCTAACATGCACACACACACACACACACAGACACACACGGTGAGCTTTAATTCATTGCCTCTGGGGGAAAACTGTGCACTTATTGCTATTTAATCCCCCCTGCTGTGCTAAAAGCTGAGACTAAATCACAGTGTCCATAACCGAGGTAAAACAGGAAGCAGATGGGATGGTGCATGCCTGGTGGCTGACACAGAGTTTGATTTCACAGAAAGTCAGGCACTGCTGAAGTGGATCATTCGAGTCCAAGTCAACATCAGTCCACCAGATATTGTTTATATATACATATAAGAAACTGCACTTTTAGTTGTACAGAGGCTTTGGCTTTGAATACATTATGTGTTTAGTGCACCTCTGGGGCCAGCTAATCATACTGACAGAATGGTCGTGTCAGTGCAAGGCAAGGTAGAAATATCTATGTGCATATCCATAAATCCAGAGCTTTTACAAAGCACTGGAACACGGTTCTCCCTCCTCCCACTGTGCA
Organism: Anabas testudineus; assembly: GCF_900324465.2. Classification (NCBI taxonomy): domain Eukaryota; kingdom Metazoa; phylum Chordata; class Actinopteri; order Anabantiformes; family Anabantidae; genus Anabas; species Anabas testudineus. The sequence continues at coordinate 11,666,171 of NC_046621.1, read as the reverse complement.
GTTTCTCTTATTTACAGTAAACTCAGTCAGCCCTTTCCAGCATGCCCTAAATTATCTACCAAAAATCTATAACCTCATCATTCAAAGTAAAATTACTGGGCCATGTGGCATGATGAGTACATCTGGCAACGTCCATGCCACTCCATCACTTTTAGCCAGGAGAAGGATTTATACAGATTCCTATATAAATCATGGAAAATGCAGGATTTATAAATTACCCAGCCTTATTTGCACCTGTCACAGTCGTTTTCCCATGCAAGCTTGTTCACTGTGCACAGCTCTCAGGCAGGCTGATTGACTGACCAGTTAGGCTGTCACTGCTGAGGACCACGTAAAGGCTGCTGCAAGTAGACACTCAGGGAAAAGTGTTGTGATGCCCTGAGGGCTAAAGCAGAACTGCAGCATGACATAATGCTTCCAGCGTCACCATTGCTTGTTTAAAATACAGTTCTGGAGGCTCAGGGGAGGGAAGAGTACTTATATTGGTGCTGGCATGCCACTCACAGGGAAACAGGACATTTGGGAAAAGCAGCTCACACTGAAAACATCCAAAAAGCCTGGCATAGCTACCATTTAAAACGATTTATTAAAGAAAACCAGCTACACGTTCAATGAGAAGGACCTTTGTGCTCTGTCTCCATATGGAGTATGTAGCTGAGAGCAACAGTGAGAGACAGAGACACTCTGAGAGAGTGTGTTTTGGCAAAACCCTCTTCATTATTAGAATAAAGCTGGCTCTTGTCCTCACTGGACAGAACAATGTTGCAAGGCCGTGCACTTGCGGTTGACTGACGGCTAGCAGGAAGAGTGGGGTGATACACTCTTGCTCTGGGCTGATCAGTTTCATATGACCTTGCAGGAACGTATTGGGTAATCTGATTATGGCATTGCCTGTCAGACAATAAAATAAGTAGGGAATTAAGAAAGGGAGGGGTAACAGGATAGTGAGAGAGGACGTGGACGATTGGCTTTATAATGGTTTCTTTAAAGAAGATCAATATTATGCTCCTTTATTTTTCATGTGCAGATTTGAAATTGTTTTTAAGCTGACTGTCCTATTCAATAAAGTAATAGGTATGACGGCAAAAGATAAGATAAAAAGCATTAGCACATGAAATAAACAACAGAAATTGCTACCTAAAATTATCATACCCGTCTTCATAGGGACACTCATTAATTAGCATGGAGCTTTAATAAGGAAGCACAGATTAAAGAGCCCCGATCACATCACAAGCAGTTCAACATTAGATGGGCTGAGCTTCACACTGACCTACTTGGCCCTTTGGTTGCACCGTGTGATGTTCATTTATCTGTGTTAATATCTGGTCTGTGCATGTCAAGCAGCCCAAGCATAATGTAGTAAATAGCAGAGACGCAGCAAAAGCAACAGAAGGATTTGGTTTAAGATTAAAGGTTTAAGCCTTCACCCTAATGGATGTGCAGCATGTAACATGTGGAAAGCATGATGTAGGCAACAATGTGTGTGTGGATCTTGTTCTCAATATCACGCAGTCAGCTTATCGGTCATAATGGACATCTGATGAAGATTTATGATATTTGTCCTGGCCAGGGTCCAGGAAATGAAACAAGGATGATAACAAAGTTAAAAGCAAATGTTAATGTGTTCTGATATTTGTAAGAAATTTAAATTAAAGAGGTGGAGTCGACTGCTAGACAACGTGGCTTCTGTGAGCATATGTGGCGATTTTTACGTATGGCATCCAAGTGTGTGGTATCTGTGTGCACGCCAAGCAGCATAAAGACACACAGGAAGAGTGCCATTTCAGGGAGGATTGATCCAAATGATCATTGCATGAGTAAACATGGGCTATTTACTCCCCTATCTACCAGTTCTATTAAATTCACACACGCTCCGCACGTCCTCTCCCTCTGGCTGTTGCTGAGTTGAGCCTCGGTGGCTGTGCTGGCTATCCTAGTACTAGTCTGTGATGTAACAAGCTTCTAAAAATGTATCATTGTTCCTATAATAGGGATAGAACTGTCTTCATAGACATTACAATGGTGTAAAAATAATCCACAGTCTATTAGTAATGACAGTAAATTGAAGACCATCAGTTTGCACTTTCAGATTCAAGCAAATATTTTATTATGTTGACCCAAAGGGATAATTAACCTTGTTACAGAGGCAGCTAATGCAATAATGATAAATATGTACTTGGTTTGCATCAACAGACTCACTAAATACATGGTGGAACGAGAATCCTGACAACCCCAACCAGACTTATGAGATCTTTGTGGCTTTGCAAAGATAATGTATGTATATTTATATGTATATCTCTAAATCCACTTATTCCATCACTCTAAGAATGGCACACCATAAAGTGGATTAGACAATGACAAGAACATTTTTGCAAATAAAGAACTAATCGAATCTCTCTTATTCTGTAAACTTCATGCCTGCTGGGATCCCTTGTCAGCTTTCTGTCAACTGGATAGGATGTGGGTTGAGGGGAGAATCCAAATTGGGAATGCGTAGTTAACACTGTGCTTTCGAGAAACCTAGACAGGTTGAACTCTGTGTTAACTTTGAGCCTTTGATCTAGGATTCTCCCACTAATCTCTGCCTTCCCTGCAGCGCTGATAGAGTTAAAATGGATCAGCGAAACTATTCTCAGGCCCTGCTTGCCCCTTGTGCAACTTTGCGGGGTAGTTTTTAATTTGTGGTCACAGGTCATGGCCACTGAAACCAGTCACAGAAAACACAGGAAATACATGTGCACCTATCTATTGCCTATGTACTAGATTAAAACTGGATTGACAAAGTAAAACTCCCTATGTAGAAAATGCTCTCAGTTCCACTGCAGCAGAGTAATTGCTGCAGCACTTTAACAACAACCTCAAACAGCCTCAAACAGCATGTCTCTCTCAATGGATCTTTTTCTTGTTCTGTTCTTTGAAATCCAGCATCAGCATAGTCTGACAAACACTCCACGCTACTGAGATGATAAAAGAGGTGGTGTCAACACTTACAGGGAGTTCAAAAGTGTGTTCGGTGTGTTCAAAGCGCTGGGATTTCTCTAAGCTCACCTGTTGTCGTCGAGTTGTTGGAGGAGTTCCACTTCGAGTTGCTCGGTCGCCTGCTGCTGAGGTTCAGATCCAGATGGGTGGCAGTCCTCTTGTTGCCATTCTTGTCCACTACCTCTGTGAAAAGTTTAGACTCATCTGTGCTACTGTCTCTATCGGGGTCTACATCCTTATCTGATAGCAGCACGATGCGGTGGTTGAGCTGCGGGCTTGCTTGCTTGGAGGACAGCGGGGATAGGACAGGGGACATGCTCTGGAGACTATTTGAGGTAGGGAAGGATGTATTGAAGACCCCAGCAAGAGAGGGTGAAGAAGGGCTCTTTGTATGGGATTTGACTGAGGGTGAAGGATTGACAGTATCGGATAAGGGCAGCTGTAACCCCCCAGAGAGCTTGTTATCTGTCTTTTCTGTACGGACTCCCAGCAGGTGGTCTCTGTTTGAGCCTCTCCACGATCCATAATCCTGTTGGCAGCTGCTAGTCCCTGGACGTGGAATAGTGGGCCCGGACGTATCTGGGCTTGCATGGCTGACATGTTGCACTCTCCCTTCAACATCCTGCACTTTAGCCACCACCGTGACCCCTGTATTCCTCTGCTTGATTTTACCATACAGCTGCTGAGCAGTCTTGGCAGCTAATGCATTCTCAGAGAATGTCTCAACAGGAGAAGCAAACCTTTTAATTGGTCGAAGGTTGCTCCCACTCTCTCGTCGCGCTAGACCTTCCATCAGGCTGCAGGAAGACGAGTCATAACCCAGCTCACCGTCGTACTCGGAGAAATCGCAACAGAAATCCACGTCGGGATCAAACGTCCGGTTGTCTGCAATGAAGTCCCAGCTATCACGGCCTATCTGGAAGGGTTCGTCCATTGGCAGGATGGGGTTACTGTTTGCACTCACGAAAGAGCCAGCCGCTGGACTGTCAGAGACATGGACATGGACAGTACCTGGGGTCTGGTCCTCGACTGAAGCTGCAGATACGGACAGATTGTTCTGAACAGGGAGCTCAGCATTAAAAGTTCCATTCAAAACTTTCTTTTTCATCTTATTATGTAGATAATCTTCAGCACTGTCCAGCTTCTTGCCTCCCAGCTTTTTCAGCTTTTTGCTCTTGGACGTAACTCTCTTATTCTCTGGAGACGTGGACAGAGGAGGGTTACCGCCGGTGAGAACCTGACCTCCATGCTGAACTTCCTGATCCTCCGTGTAATCCTGGAGTTTCCCGTCCTGGTTACCCATCTTGACTTTGATGGTGCAATCCCTGCACAACGACCAGAGATCCGCCAGCAACTGGTGGTGCTCTGCTGCCAGCCAGCAGAGCTTTGCAACAGCTTCCTTTGTTGCCTGCTGGGAGTTGAGGAGTCTGCCTGAGGAGCTGGAAGACTGGCCTCTTTGTTCGGACACTGTGAGATCCTGCTTTCCCCAGTCATGGTCATTACCGGCTCTTTCTGAATGAGGGGCGCGGCTCTTGTACTTGAAGCTCGGGAACCGCCTCTTGGGAAAATACAGGCTGATGCTACTTAACTCGTGGATGGGCGCATACAGGAGCAGGACGGTGTGCGTGCCCTCCATGATGGGTGCCATGTGAATCACCCGAAGCACTGTGAGCGACCGCGCTCAGGCCGCAGAGGAGGATCTCAGACTATTCATCACCTGGTCTGTCCAAATGCTGTCAAGAGAGAAAGTAGCACACAGCAATAAATCTGAGTTGATGTACAGTAAACATTTAGTGGTTTTTCAGCAGGAGCTCAAGGTCTAAATGAACTTAGATCTTTAAATCTTATAGATAGAGTTGTCTCATAGTAGGGATGGATGGAAATGCACAGTGAGCTCATGTGGGGGGAGCCATACCTCACTGTCCAACACTTGTGAATTAAAAACTCATGCCCACACATTAAACTAGGGGGACTCTACCCTAACACGATGCTGTTCTCTTTCTCCTGTCTTGCATTAGTGGATGAGCACACGCAACATCCCTAGAACCCGCATTTCGCACGCTGCCGCATCACAGCTGCCTGTGTGACACAAGGTGACGACACCACAGAGCCGCTGCTCGGCGGCCACAAGGTTTATTTGCAAGCAAAACAAGCGGCCAGTCGACTTGTGTCAACCAACATTTCAGAGCATCTCCTCCACTGTTTACATCATAACACGGGCTCCCATGGGTTCCTGTCACCTTGCAACAACCACGGGTGTTGTGTGTCAGTGTTAAGATGGCAGCATTATCACACTGCCCCCCACACACACTCTCTTTTATCGCTGCCCACTACATCTGCAATCGAGAAATATTTGGCCGAAATGTGTTATTAAAGTTACATTTAATACATAAAATCATAGCATCAGCCTCCGGTGATGTTCACTACTGAATGAACTGGGAGGACGGTGCAGATTACTGCACCTGCAGCAGGTAAACACACAGCACTACTTAAATAAATAAATACATATATATATATATATATAGTTACGTACCCGTGTCGGTGCATGGTCAGTGGATCTTTACATCTGAGCGCAGCAGCCAGCCGCTGCTCCGCTCGGCTTGTCCGCGTTGACTGACGGAAGTTTGGTGCAATAGTGAAACTCACCGGCGGCCTGCTGCTCTGTGATTGGTGGTCCATTGCTTGTGCACACCCCCTCATTTGGAGTCGGTGCAGCTGCAGCTTGCAGGTGAGACATGTGATGGCGTCGGAGAATCAGAGGCTGGGAGCTGAGCTGAGGTGAAAGTTACTTTAACTGAGCGAGTGGTTTCCAGCCTTCTTAGGAGCGCATTAGCATTTTGTTTTATTCACATAAGAGCATGTTAAAGGGCTAGAATTATCTCTGAAAGGCCAAGGTGACGCTATTTGTAACTAAATAGAGACGCCTGGTGGACAATTCGTGTATTGCCGCAAGTTTCTGTTTAAAACATGATTTTTTTTTTTATTTTTTTTTTAATGTTGTGTTTCTCGTCCTGATAGGTTTTAATCTGAGTGACTGGTATATCCTCAGAAATGTCTAAGAGATTATTTTGTGATTAATATTTGATTGACTTTGTTCTTATTCACAGTGGCTTCTTTTTGTCTCATGCATTTAGTTAATGGATAAAAATGCAGTTTTTGTCTTATCAACCTAAACCTACTAACTTGGGCAAGAAGTGAAAGTGATCTTTTTGATTTTTGTTTATTTTTATTTACAAATTGATTTTTAAACTGAATTTTAAACTGAAATATCATATTTACAAAAGTATTCACATCATTAATTCAGTTGTTACCAACTTTCTTGGGCTTGTCTCTTCAAGCTTTGCACACCTAGAGTTGGGTCATCATGGCAGCTCCTCTCGATCTCTGTGCAATCGGATGGAAGGAGTGTGTGAACTGCCATCGTCAGGTTTCTCTTTTTTGGGTTTAAGTCCGGCCTTAAACTGTGTCATTCAAGGACAATCAGAGACTCGTCACGAAGCCTCCCCAGTGTTGTCATGACTCAATGCTTCAGTTCATTTTCATGCTGTCAATGTCCCTGTTTCTGTTGCTGGTCACCTTCACCAAGGTCCCTCATGTCTTGCTAGTCAGTTTGGCTGGGTAGCCAAGTCCAGGGAGAGTCCACACATTTTTAATTTAATAATAAGTGAGACCTCGGTTTTAATAAGGATCTATGGCTCTAGACACAAAACTTCCTTCACCCTATATATCCAGATGAACTCCAATCAAGTTCTAGACACATTTTCCATGTAATTATAGCAAACAAAATACACCCAAATGACCATTTGGAGTGACACAGCAAAAGCTGTAAATACAAGCGTGCAAAACATCTGAATACTTCAGGAAGCCTCATGGAGAAAATGAGTAGATGTGTGCAGTGCGTGGGAGTGACGCTAGAGGGCAGCATCGCATTGCGATGGAGGCACTCGTGTTTATTTACTGTGGCTGAGATGATGGGGAGGATTTAGAAGCTCGGGCGTCGGGTCAAATGTGACCGTGCGTAACCAGTGGATAGATGAGTGATCGCTATTATGGCTGTATTGTATGGATAGGATACACATGAACGTCTTACATTACATGCATTCATTATTATTGAGTTAAATCTTATTTAGATAAATAATTGAATGACTGTCGAGTCAAAGTGTGTTAAATAGTTAAATGCATGTAGCCTACAGTGCAAATACGAGTGTGAGTGTTCGTCAGCTTTTACTCATCTCAACACCCACTTTTACTGGCATGTCCTCGCACAGTGGAGCACTAGGGTAAAATGAAGACTGGAAAATGTTGGACGTTTGTGCTGATGCTGTAAAAAAAAAAAAAATGTTGGAAATATAGCGCGGCAGCAGCGCTGGAGCATCCCGAGCCACACAGCTTGTGATACGCATTCGTCTCCAGTCAGTGTCCACAGATGCTGCTGATGCTGGTGCTGATGCTGATGCTGCTGTGATGCGTTCGCTGTCGGGTGCTGACCGTGGTGCTGATGTGGAGCAATAAGAGCTGCCACGAATTTCCTGCATAACGTCGGTGTGGAAACGACTTCCTTGACACATTAGTGTGCGCGTTTCTTTTTTTTTTTTTTTTGTTGGAGAGCGGTAGCTTGGAGATACAAGGAAATAAAACACGCAAAACAAAAGCAGGATTTTTTTCGGACGGGTGCGTTTTGAATATTCGCGCTTTTTTACGCGTGCATCGCTGAGCTCTGCGGTGACATCGGAGACACAGACTTGGCTTGGTGTGCCCCCCCCCCCCCCCCCACCCCACGGTGCACCGTCCCCCCCACTCGCTCCAGCCCACCGATGCTGACACTCACTCCTCCTCTGGGCGGGTGAGCAGGGCTCGAGCACAGGGGCTTGAGTGACACATGCTGCGGCAGCCTTCCCCGCTGCGTGGCCGTGGATTAGCTATATGCTAATATCGACAGGGGAGAGGGAGCCAGCGGGGGCTTCGGAACAGGCTCCTTTGCAGCCATGGCTGAAGGTGGAGAGGGAGAGGATGAGATCCAGTTCCTCAGGACTGTAAGTACCGCCGCGCTATCTGTGCCGCTGTTCGGTTCCCTCCACCTTGGACTGTGGGATCATCCTTATCGCTTGGCTGCTGCACAGATGTTATTTTCCTCACAGAACCTGTGATAACCCGGCGCCTTGTTGCAGAGCTCAGAGGCGGTGATAGCGCCTTGTTATTTTGCGCATCGCTCCCTGACAGCTATTGTCTTTTCTGCAGTCTGTCTCAAGAAGTTGCCAGCTGCACATTCAGTGTCACTTAAAAGCTCCCATTTGTACTCAGGTACTTAACTGTAGCCTGTTTTTGGTAAATTGCATGTGACAAAAGTTGGCAGCACCAGCCCTGTTTTTTATTTTTTTTTATTTTTAACTAAGTATTTAAATAGAAAAGTAACGAAATTAAAAAAAGCTGTTATTGTAGGATTATTGTTGTTGGAGCATCGTTTCAACCCCCTTAAGGTGAAATGGCTTTCAGAACCAGTGTGCATGCTGTGTGATATATTCAAACGTGGTAGCCTGGCATTGTGCTCTGGCCAGACAATCACCCCAGGGTTCCTGTGCAGCAGCAGCAGCAGCAAAGGTCTCTGCAAATAAACCGACCACTACATTCCGTAATAAAGTGCAGCGTTGATGCACCCAAACTACATTATTCTGTAACAAATGCACTTTGAATGCAGCCAAACTAGATTAGCAATGCTGCCTTACTTTTTGGACACAAAGCCAACATATAGACAGACTCTACTCTATGCTCATAAGACTCTTGAATTTAGGATTAAACAGGCTGAAGACTATTTGCTCCTCCTTGCTCTAGTACCACACACATCACACTCAAAATATTTGCCACTTTAGCTCAGGATGAGTGCTGGAGCTTGGGGGATGTTTGGCTCCGGCAGAACAGAGAGGGAACAGTTTCCACTGCTGATAAAGATAGACGATGACATGATATGATCGTCAGTGGTAAAAGGCATTGAGAGGCATATCATGTCTGAAAATACACACCGGCCTAGGATAGATGAAGGAGTAAGCACTGGAGATCTTCCAGACAGACCTTGAGACAGTAGGAGGTGTTTGGTTTCACATATCACTGGCACTGCTGCTTGTGGTTTCCCTTTATTAAGCGGCTCACAGATGCGCATGGTGGTTTTAGTTGGAGGCAAACGGAGAAGAGATGTTGTGATTTTTAAGTCAATTATAGGAACCCGCGACAAACCCCGGCAAAATAAGAGAGGAAATGTCAAGAGATCCAAGAGGACTATGGAGGTTTAGAAGCAACTTAAGCAACGGCAACTTGAAAACGTCATTATTCTGAAAGGTGTTCATGTTCCCAGGAATATCGTAGCAGTGCTCTTAAACATGTCCTTTGTTTTCAGTCAGAAAAAATTAATACCATGTCTTCCTGCAGCCCTTAACCTTTTAACCACAGCACATAGAGGTCACCACATCAGCATGGCTGCCACTCCAAAGAAGAGCTGACATTTCAGCACCACCTCTCCTCACCGCTGAGCTCGACCGTAGATAGCATCAATCTGCAGTCGTGGTTGTTTACAGACAAGCTTTGCCTGATTCATTAGCCTTTATTTTTTTTTATATTCACATTTAACGTATTTTTCTTTGGCTGCTGAAAGAAGAAGTGGTGCTGAATGATGACAAAGTGCTGTTGATTTTTTAAAAAAAGGGGCTTAGCAGCTTGTTGCATCTCTTCACTCAAGGAGGCAGCTGGAAAGCTACATGGTCTTGGGATGGGGGGGTGCAGCCAGTGTTCATGAGTATCTGTGTGTGTGTGTGTGCATTGAATGCAAATGTGGAGCTGGAGCTGTGTGATGCAGTCAGGCTGCACCAGACATGCCACAGCAGAGAACTGTGAAGAAAATATGCATCAGTCCAAACAAGGCTCAGCTGAAGTGCTCAGAGTAGAAGAACAGAATGGGTACACACATGGGTGTGAGCATGTCTCCACAAATGTACAGAGACACTCAATTATCCACAGTATATGACTGAAGCCAGTCCTGTAGAAACGAATGCTCAAATTCAAACACTTGCATGCTCCTACACGTGTCTTCTCTTCAGATCGCCGTGATGAATGGTTTGCGCGGATGTGCGCCGAGGCCATATTTCTTGCTGGCATCCAAATGTTGCCTGTTATTGGAGTCAAGAAGCTTGATAAAGCAGTTCGCAAACAGCTTTTTCTCTAACAACACAAAGTAATTTCCCTGGAGTGGTCGCAGAAATTACCCCTGCTGGACTGCTGCTGCTGCCCATAAAACCAACTCAGTGGGAGGAGAGGAAGCGAAGAGAGTGAAAAGGCGGGCACGGGTAATTTGATGTTACAGGAAGAGGAACGGTGCTGATTGTGATCCGGGAGACTCAGAGAAAAGTTCGCCCTCAAACTGCTGTTTAATGTCACCGGGGCTAAGGGGCAGCGCAGGGAGTTTAATAAGGCTGCATATTTTACAGGAACTTTATTTATCCTGTTTGGAGACGTCCTCAGATGCACCAGCTCTGGCAGCACTGGCTTCGTAATGAGCAGTATAGTGAATAAAATATCAGCTTATGGCGACATGGCTCAGGCTGCTCATTATGTTAAAATAGTTTTCTTAATGAATTACTTGCCCGCTATGTGTTCTGTCACTAGAGGAGATGGAGATTAGACATCACAAACGTCTCTTCTCGTCAACTTAATAGTAAAAACATCATACAGCATGCAGGTGTAATCATTCACGCACGTGCACGCACGTGCAGAGCCTCTGTTGTGAGGGCCCCCGCTAGGTGAATATCAAATCCTGGTGATCTATTAGCAGTTTGAGTGGGAGTAGCGACTTTGGAAAGGCCAGACTAGGGCTGTGACTAATGCACTGTGGCAGCGCTCGCCTTGTTTATGTGAAGCCACTGGTCTCACTCTGCATCCAGACGAGAGCTGGTAATGCAGCAACACAGAAGAAGTAAAGCAGACAGAAATAAATAAATAAAAAACCTCCACATGAGGGGAAAAAAAAGCATAAAGCAGCAGAGGAATGAAGTGTTAATTTTGGCTTTGATTTGTGCTTGTGGCACCAGTGCCAGAGCTCGCTGCCTCCTCACCCACTCACGTCCCCGTGTAAACTCAGCTGGGTTCCTCTCTTTCTCATTCCTTTGTTGCTGCTGCACTTCTTTTTTTTTTTTTTTGCTCTGCATTGCGCTTCTCTTATTTCCCTTTCAACATCTTTTAGCTCCTTTTCTAATTTTTCATGTCATTTCTAATATCCAACCACCTGCCATCTACTGGGGCTTAGCATGTTATTGACATTCGAATCCGACTGATACAGACATTTTAAGGCTGATGCTGATTTTGATGTTTGAGGGTTTCTAGTTTTTCATTTAATCGGCTCAAAGTAAACGCATTTATTTTAAGTGTTTTTCCACTTTTCGGATATCCCTCTCATATTTTCAGCTCTAACTAGCTGTTTGTGACGGTAATTTATTCTGAAAAAGTACTATCACAACATATAAAATATTTCATTTTATTCAGGTTTTAATTCTTTTTCAAATTTACTTTCCAGAAAAAATGTAACGTTCTGTTATCAACTCAAGTCTTCTACTGATGAGCCTTCAAAGAATTCAGTTATTCAGTTATTGTAATAACATAACGTCTGACACCTGAATGGCTAGGGAGCAGAGTGGATTGATTTTCATGTTAACACTACCCTAACTCCCAAATGTTGCATGTTGTACCTTTAATTTAGCAATAATAATAATAATCAGCACATTTTATAGTGGATGTCAGTGCTGTACTAACAAGGGAGAAAAGGAGACTGTTGTTCATTTACACACTAGAATTGTCTTAGCGACTGCTTTGCAATTAATCATCAAATCGATTTGGCAGTGGGCTAATAGCTGACACCATTCAGCTACAATAGGACTTTAGCAGCTTAATGCAGCAAAAACAGACAATACCGAAAAACTGCTGTGGGGATTATTTGGGTTATACAGGAGAGACAGGAGCGAGCAGGGTTTAGTAAAATTCGGTGTTAGGACTCGAAATTGCCCATAGGTGTGAATGTGAGAGTGAATGTTTGTCTGTCTCTGTAATAGACTGGCGATCTGTCCTGGGTGTCAACCAGTGACAGCTGGGTTTGGCTCCAGCACCCCCATGACCCTTAACTGGAAAAGCGGTTTGGATAATGGATGGCTGGAACAAATGTGTTCGTAAAAAAGGAAAACTCTATGGTGAAGACACAGATTGACAAATGCCACTCAGTCCACTCTGCACAAATTATGCAAAAGCCAAACTGCCAATAAAACAGTTCAAGCATCTCAACATTTCCGGTTTTGCATTACTCTGATTTGTTGTTATTCATCAGCCATTAGAAATGCTGACACCGATTTATCCCCAATTAACTTTAATCGGCTAGTGAATTGGTCGGGGTCTAATTGACATTTGTCCGTATGTCTGTCTGTGTGCTGTGTCACATGGCTTCTGGAGGGTGCTACTCGCAGTTTGAAATGTTGATGTAGAGATTGTGGGAGGTGTGAGGCCATATCTGACAGCTCCAGATGTAAAGGCAAAGGTGCCTTTGAACTGAACAGTCAGACATAGATTATTTTTCCTACAGCTTTTACAAGCGTAAGCTGACCTTTAATCACAAGCTTAGGAAAAAAAATACAATTCAGATGATGCTGATACTGTATGTGACACTGTTACTGTGTCACTCACTGTGTGTATAATTATTAGTGATTACCATTAAATTATTGTAAGGACATCATCAGCTTCTTCTTGACACTAAGGGAGGTTTTGCTAAGATGAAGATGAAGAAACATGCTACAGTTGAGTTCTTCCTTGTAACTATCATACTTTAATTTTATTTCTGATTCTCTTTGACAAGTGTGAAATGGAACTGATTGAAAGTGATTCTTTTCCAGGAAAAGACTCGTTCATTGGACCTAACAAAACTCAACTTGCAGAAAAGTGAGACTAAAAGTGGAAATGTTGTTCAGCAGAAAGCTGTTTCCCTGTGCCGCGTGATGAAGATGGACAGATAAGATTGGTCTGTGATGTAGAGGGAATTAAGCCAGCAGGTCTGCCCAGAGACAACCTAGTGTAAAGCTGTAATGAGTTATTGATCGCGCCACCAAATGAAGAAATTTCCTCAGTAATGTTAGTGGCATGCAGTAAGCTGGCCAGATTCATGCGGTGTTTCACAGCACGAATATTGGACGAGGAAGTGTAGGACGCCTGTTGTTTTCAGGTATATTATCTGAGGCCTGCAAGCCTTGATACGGCGCTACTCGCTGATTCTTGTTTCATGTAGCACGTGCTGCTGTGTTCCTACATGCACTTATGGTGTTGGATATCACGTTGCAGATGTTCACTGCTGCAGCTATTTATCTCAATTATTAATAAATATGTCTGTCATCTTTTCAATTAATTGACCACTTAGACTATTAACGGTGATCACTAATTACCAAAGCCTTGTCTTTGATTGCTCTCTTACTGTGGGTCAGGAGTTGAACTGAAATAAATTCATGAAGCTTTTTTTTTTTTATTCAGTCTGCGTTTAAAATATTTATTGATTGTAAATTCACTACATTTTATATTCCTATATGAATTTATGCTAAACAAACTACCACCCTCATCACAACTCATGCAAGTTTGATAATTATAATCCTTTTCATTTCCAAAGACGTGCTGACATAGTGAATCAGTGTTTTCACATTCACTCAGTGTACACATGTTGTTGCACACTGGACTCTTTAACTCACTATTGTACAGTACTCTAGCTACATATGCTCCATCACCAGCAGCCACTGTTACCCTGTTGTTAGCTGCTGCCTCCTCCATAGCTAGCAGGGCCATCTCTCATCTTCCATCTCTGTCTCCGCTCCACTTTGCCATCACTTTTTGGCAATTCGTGTTGGCTCGCATATGCAAGGCTGCATTTCCAAATATGCTGCACTACTACAAAAAGCTGTGGCCACCCATTAGTCACTGGTTGTAGAAAATGTGTGCTCTTCACAAATAATCTTTTAACTGGTGTGTTGCTTTCACACCTTTTCTTTCACAATTAATTCTTTTTTTTTTTCTTGCTATGTCACAGAAAAGCTGAGTGCAGGTACTCATTTAGTCATTTAGCCCAATATCACAAATCACAAATGTCCTCGGGGGGGGGATTTACACATTGTGAAGTGTTCAGCACAGAGGGGATGCTTTTCCAGCACGGACAGATGCGTCGCATTTGCTGCAGTTTTATTTCATAACAGATTTGGTGGTAGGTTCAAAAAAACAACAACCTTCCCATCTGATTCATCGTATCAACGTATCTTTACTTATGTGGATGCCTAGTGACGAGTTGCATATTTAGGTGCGTGAAGGAAACTAATCAAGCTGGAAGGTGCTGTACAAATAGAACAGGTCTGACAGTTTCAAAGTAGAACCTTGCATATCTTTCTCAAGTGATCAGTGCATCCTGTGCAAGTAACATTTTTAGCATCACTCCACCTGTGCAGCTGACAGCTCTGTTACCACAGAAACAATTTGAGTGTTTCTAACATTTTACCATGGACAAAACCCATTAAAACTCATATTACTTTTGGCTCCGCTTGTGAATCATTCTCTTCCTCCATAAAGCAGCTCTGGTATCTGCCTTAATTATGTCCAATGTTCTGTCTCCCCACTGTGTCCTTAATAAGCCATTTAGAGGAGTGTTTACTGCTGCAATCTGCTGCTGTTGAGGTTCGCTTTATAGTCTTTCTCTGAATTGACTGAGGTTTTAAGAAAAACTTGAGTCTTCTGAAGAGCTAGTGTCACATTGTTAAGCCGTGAACAAGGTTTCACCAGCGCTGTTGGTATATGTTGTTAGCACATTGGCAAAACTCGAATGAGTAATTGAGTCATTTGTAGGATCTTCACACGTAGTTGAACCCCCCCTCTTTCAGGCGGGTGCCAAAGTCTTGGTCTTCATCTCATATTGACAACAGTGGCGTTTCCCCACCTCATAAAAGATTCATACCTCTTTAAACCTCTGTGTCGCATCATACCAGCCCAGACTAGGAGATATCGCTGTCTTTATTGGGCATCGTTGCTTCAGAGTCAACAATGTGTGCTGTAAAGAAATGCAATGTGCTGCCTCGCCAGCAAAAGGAAGACGATTCATTGATCTATAACTGCACACACATGCATGCCAACACATTCGACCCAGCGTATGTGCACTTTGGAGAGAACCCCTGCTAACATGGCATTACACTATAGATTTTTTTTTTTGTAGCTTCTACTACTTCTGGGATTCTGCAGTGTTTCTGTGGACAGGCAGCCTTTATAGCCAGGGCAATAGCAAGCCCTGCAGGTCAGGGAACATATGGAGATAGTGGAGCATTTTTTATTCCTCCACTGAGCTCAGTATCTCTGCAGCATTAGGCCTACTCAGTTTTTCTCAGCCCCCAGTAGCACTCCCTCCCAACTCAGAGAAGTGTTAGTGTGGCAGTATAGCTGAGAAGCTGACACTTCAAAAGTACCTCACAAAGCTCTTAATGGCCTCT
Source organism: Anabas testudineus (assembly GCF_900324465.2). Classification (NCBI taxonomy): domain Eukaryota; kingdom Metazoa; phylum Chordata; class Actinopteri; order Anabantiformes; family Anabantidae; genus Anabas; species Anabas testudineus. The sequence continues at coordinate 11,650,665 of NC_046621.1, read as the reverse complement.
TCCTGTAATGTATGATGAATCACAGTGCCTCAGGTTGATATTTGATGCAGTAAAAATTGCCCTACAAGAGGCTGGTTTCCTACTCTGAGTCAAAAAGAGGTGAGATGCCTGTTTTTCAGCATCACAGCTGCTGCTGCTGCTGCTTTTTCATGACATATTTGCTCAGGATGACATGTGCCTTAATTTAACAATCGTCACTAACTCAGCAATCTCTGCGCACCCTCATCACGTGAAAGTGATCAAGTCAGGCCTCAAAGCACAATGTACATGTTTATTTTCGACGTCATTTGCACTCCTCTCTAGCGTCAAACAGTTGAAATAGTGAGTCAACATTCATGCTTCAACTTTCTGGACACAGGGTTGTGACAAGGGCTCCTTTTTAGTGCCGCTCTCCCTTTGGACCTCCAAGATGGCTCTTCACCTAAAAATACAACACTTTGCTTGTCAGAGAGTAGAAACAGCTCGTTTTCTCTTCCCTGTGTTGCGCCGCAAAAAGTCTCAGTTCACCCGGTAAATAAGGCTACGTTGAGGAGAGGACGCAGAGAGAGTTGAAAGTAGTTTTCCTTTTTATTACCTGCGGGAAGCCCCAGCTGCAGTGCTGTCAGATACTGCCCCCGAGCATCCCCACTGCCATTACATAGTCAGAGGAAAAATGAAATCTTCGTCCCTAGCCATTTTACTTTGTCATCAAAAAGGAATTAAAAATGTTACAGATTATTAGTGATCATTACAAATATCCAAATCCTCTGTTGTTTTATTCAATAGCTCAGACGATGAAAGAACACTATATATATTCAGTGTCACTTGAGATGTGGCCTTTTTTCACCTCAGGCTATTTGGTTCACAGTGATGGTCATACCTGTCCACTCTTCAAGATGGTTAGCCTCGGTCCATATGGTCGCTGCTATTCACAGCTGCATAGTGTGAGCGTATGGTGATTGGGTAATTAGATCGCCTACAGTGATCAGACAGTCCAGATCTGAAGTGCAATATGTGTCAGATGGCTGTTGGCTGCGCGCACACACACACACACACACACACACACACACACACACACACACACATTGAATTATTATTGAACCACCACTGATTAGATTATCTGTCGGTGCTTTGGTGGTTTTTCCTCATTTATTTATTCAAAGAAAGTTGACTGAGCATCTGTACACTTTTCAGCAGATTACTTACCTACAATCAAGATAGAATAGAGAAACAAAATGGCAGCTATGGCACGCTATATTCTCAAATCAGAGTGCTGCTGCTGTGAGTTGCTATATATATTGGTGGAGACAGCTTGAGCCGGCCCAGGAACTGTAGCTGATTTGGATCTGTCCATTCAATAAGACACTTACCTGACCCAAAATTGTATATTCTAACTTTAAATGTAGAGCACACAGTGTATCATAGTGTATTTGTGCCAGAGCAGCCCAACGTGTTTCTGCATGTACGTGCCAGGGCCTGACCACTGACATAGTTAAATATCAAAGCTGTAAAACTGTCACCCTCAGCACCCTCAGCAAAGCCTTGAAAGGAGGCTGAAATTTTAGCAGTTGTCGACATTCATTTACGGTGTCACCCTGGCCTAGGGATTTTAATGATGTGTGTATAAGTTCTTTGCGCTCTCTATAGCTCTGTTTGCTTCTCTCTCTCTCTCTCTCTCTCTCCTTCTCTCTGTCGTCTGTGCTCTCGGGGCAGCATGTTCAGCAGTTTGCCTCAAGATGAGCATTAGCACTCCCATTTACACAGCAACACTGAGTCATGAGAACAAAGCACTCGCTCCTCTGGTCCAACTTTTATTTATTTATTTATTTTTTTCCTCTCATTCTCTTTCCATCTCTGCTGGTGTCACACCACAGTGTGAGAGAGCATTAAGCTTCTGTGAATCATTGCAACAGTAAACCAGCAAAGAGCATGTGTAATCTCCAGCAGTACTTTCCAGAACAGTCCCTTCAACATAGCTTTGTTGAGGAAAAGATGGTACAGGCTACAATTATAGTCATGCAAATTGGTTCTAATATTACATTCAGCTGGTACTATATTGAGTTTAGAGTGGGCTAGTAATTAGAATGGTAATTCAGTCATTGAAACGGGCATTATTTCATAATTTTATTAATAGTTTGAATGGTTGTGAGTGGTGTAAGACACAGCAGAACGGCGTGCTTGTAGGGGGTGCATCCGCTGCCCAACTGTATTTTGTTCTGCAGTGCGCGACCAGCTGTATCAATCTGTCCAGAACAAAGTCTCTGTGTGTGAGTCAACCCCGGTACATTGTTGACTGGCAGCAGGCCCCTGGTGATCATAGAGACTTATTACCCAGAACACTGTAGAACAGTGTCACATGGGGACAAAGGCAAGTGGAGGCAAGTGCTGCGGTCTGTTGTGTGTGGTGCGTTTGACTTTGTTTTCTTCTGTGAACAGGAGCTTTTCCATTGATACTTTACTCCTCTCCTCTCCTCTCCTCTCCTCTCCTCTCCTCTCCTCTCCTCTCCTCTCCTCTCCTCTCCTCTCCTCTCCTCCCCTCCCCTCCCCTCGCCTGTGTTGCTCCACCGTTCAGCCTCCTCCCAGAGGGCCGCTCGGTGCCTCCCTCGGATCAATTTGCTGTTGATTCACTAGATCCTTTGGCACGGGATCAAGCTGAAGAAGATAGAACAAATCTGACCTCAAAGAGCGAAGCAGAGAGCAGAAAGCTGCTGCAGTTGCAGAAGTGAAGTCTGGATATTATCACCACAAGTCTTTACTTGGACAGCATATACTCAGCAGTAGCAATTTCTTCCTAACAGAAGGTGTCATTGCCTTTTCTTTATGAACTTTACTTTAGCTATTTACACAACCTGTTGCACAAAGCATGTTAGTAGGAACAGAAAGTGGATAGTTTGGCTGATTTTCACAGTTTAGCCACAACACTGAAACCGCTGACAGGTGAGGTTAATAACATTGATTTTCTCATGGTGACAAAATGTCACCTGTCAAGAGGTGGGATATATTAGACAGCAAGTGAAGTCAAAAGCACGCGGTGGGTTTCATGTTGTACAGTACTGAAAGGACATGCTGCTGACAGCTCGGTGCCAGATACCAGAGGACACCTTCTTGTGGAGCTGTCTCGGTGGCAGACGGGGACCTGTGCATCACTATGGTGGTTTTAATGTTGTGGCTGATCAGTGGAAGCTTTATTTACTTGTTTTAAGGAGGTGAGAGAATATGTTGAATGCTCGTCTGGTGGCTCTGTCAGGTGTCGAAGCATCTGAGAAGCCAAAATGAAAAATGAATGGATTCAAACAGGAAACACAGTAATGATGACACGACTTGTCATGTTGTCCCCATCCTTTGGCTGATGTAACACTGTACTCCCAAAGTGTTTATTATGCAGTGTTTGTTACTTCCTCCTTGGCACTGATGCTTTAAATGTGAGGTTGAGTATCTCACATGAAAGAAAATAAGTGACACTGATACCATGCGTATAAAGTGCAGAATGTAACAGACTGCAAGCGGTGGTAATACTAGCCTCATGGGAGGCATTGGAGCAACACACGAAATACAGAAGCAATTCAGTTGCCATCACACCCTCACAGGCTCCTAGTACTGCAAAACAGGAAGCATTCTGTTTTCATTCAGCGTGCCTCTATTATTTTGTGGATCCAGCTTTTCAGTAGTTACTGTATCACCTCCACGATGTATTTGAGCGTGCATTGCCAAATCTCTCCCTGTGCTGTGCTTTATAAGGTAGTGAGAGTCTCTTTCCATGCACCGCTCTGTACTACCTGCTGAAATGCTGCAGGCATCTCTTCTAACTAAAAGCCCAGATGCTCCACATAGAATTACAGAAAGTTTTACCCTGCAAACCATCGGCTTCTCATCATGCAGTTTGATTGCTGGAGGGTTGCACGTAAAACTGTGCAGCAGTGCGCATAAAAAAGGGTCTTGCAGACATATAAGAGCTCTAATGCTGGGATTATTTTTTCACGAGCCTTCATAAGCTCATTACTTGCCTCTAAAGTCTGTAATCACTGCTAACTATCGTCAATAATGATAATTTATTTAGATGCAGTGTTGCGCTTGCCTGTAGTCCTGTGCCAGCCACACTACAAGCTCTGGCCTGAAGGACAGCACTGGCAGTGTTACACTCACAACAACTTTGTGAGTGACAGGATACAGGATCATTCCCCTGTCCATCAGGAGAGCGTCATATCTTGTAGCCCGCTCATTGATATGCTGCAGTTTTACACACCCATGGAGTTTATAGACAAAGCAGAGATGACAAATGCATGGATTTACACAGAACAAAGGAATAACAGTGAGAAGCAGTGGGAGTATTGTGATAGAGTTAAATTCAATCTCAAGGTGCCCTTGGAGACCCAATTCTCACTTTGTTTAAAGACAATTCAGTGTTTACTTTAGTGGCCAATAATGAGAGCTGAAGTTCTGATGTAACATCATACAGTCTCACTGAGGTTTTTTAGCCTTCGCAGCATCGTAGCAAATGGGATGAACAGGGAAATTGATACTTTGTCAGTCGCTGGTCATCTACTCTGAGCCAAATTACATTTTCAACAATTATTAGATGAATGTATCCTAATTACTTTGATTATGCCTCAACAATTATTAGATGTTGAGAAGCTCATGTGTTCAGCCACAGGTTCTAGTCTGCTTGAATCCATGAATCATCTGTCAAACTAAACCCTGAAACTCTTCATTTGCTCCATGTAGCAGTACATTTGTCTGCTTAGGACCTTCCCTGACTCTTCGGCTCAAATGCCAAGTTCTTGAACTCCTGCAACTCAGGGAGCTTGAATTAAGATAGCATCAGTCTCAATTCTTGTTTGAGACTGTTGAGCATACTAATTATTTCTGCTGTGCTTTTCTCTTCCCTCTGAAGGTCAGTGTTCAAGCTCATTTAACTTTGCAGTTAGGTCTGTTTAAAAAGCCAAATCCAAAAACCGTGCAGCATCATCCAGTTACTTAAACATTAGGCTACCAATGCAGCACCCACATTGCATGATGAAATGTCCATGTTCACAATTTGACCCATTTGAGCATTTTACCACAGAGTGCCTGCTGATGTGTGATGAAATGGTAACTGAGAAAATCAGGAGCTTCCTTGTCATTTCCTTGTATTGCACCTAGTTGATGCCAAGCTTTAAATTTAAATTCAAATTTAATCTCAGGTCATGTCTTTGGTAAATATCCTCCTCACGCTTTTTAGCTTTTAAGCCCTTTTATCAACATTTTTTTAAAACAGCATGTGAATTGAACTAGAGGGAAAGAAGAAACACTTCTCTTTAAAGTAATCAGCTTGTCAGCATGCAAACAGACCAAAGCTTAGATGAAAGGCATATGCCACTCTAACTGTTTCTCCCTCATTCATGATCCAACTAACTACCTGAAATTCGCAGTTTCTCTTTGGCTCTCTCGACTACGCTGGGCTGACCTTGGTAATTGTTTCTCTGGTGATACAGATGCTGTTGTAGATAAAACAGCTGAAAATCCCCATAAGTCCTTTGTTTCAACAGGTTTCTCTAAAATGACCCACCCCAAATTGAGGAAAGCATTTGTATTTCAGCCCAACTGATTGATAGCAGTGAATGGCCCCTCCTCTGTAGCAGCCGCTACTCTGGGGGATAAATAAGAAGAACTTGGTGACAGAGAGAGAGAGACTATGTCACATCCTTAATTGTACTTCAGTGCAGGGATGAGACAGTCGTGGGCTAGACAGAGGCAGAGACAAAAGAGTTAGCCTCTCTGATTAAAGAGATGCCTGTATAGTGTGCGTGTGTTTGTGTGTCTCTGTATGTGCATCTTGGCACTGAGACAGGCAGGAATGCGATGCTTGGATCGATACAGTCCTTAATATGGCCCACATCAACCTGCTGCTCTATCCCTCAGCGGGGAGACTGATTGTATGTTCCAACCCAAGCCAAGTGTTGATTTGCCATAAAGGGTTTATTCATTTCAGTCTGCATCGGAGTTAAATGGCATTTTTTTTTCATATTGATCCAAGACTGACAGGAATTATTTAAACTCTTTCCCATACAGGCCCCAAATAATGAATGAATCAGAGAGTCGCTTCCAGCAATCAGTATTATCTCAACATCTCTTTCCTAAATAATACACACGTACATGTACTGGACATTATATTGATGGACTCTATTAATCAGTGTGCCTAAAAATGAGATTGCAAATCATCATGATGTTCACAATGATTTGATTAGATATTAAAAAAGGATTATTGAGTTGCTGTGATATGACAGATGGGTCATTTGATACTGATTTGACTTGACAGGTGATAGTTAATGGCAGGATAATCATAACGCCCGTCTCTGCTAATGTGACCTAAATTTCATACTTAGCCTTCATAATAACAATTGAATCATCACCACGACAACTGGGCGAATTCCATCTAATGTTAAAGCCGTGCTGTCTTTAGTAAATGTTACTCAAACACTCTGTAAAACTTTGTCATTTCATTACTGAAGGACACCACTGCACCCAGTACTGTTTATTTTCTTTCTCTTTTCAGTGGGAGGTGGAAGCTTTCACAAACAGAGGCTCACAGCGCGCTCAGATTCTTCTCTTCCTGCACCACATCTGAGGCACATGTGCGCATCAACACAAAATAAAAGTGTCATGCGTGCGTTTTTACCGCCCCGAGGCTTGCCATATTGATTTTCATGCAGCTCTTCCAAACACGCCAATGTAAAAAAGAACACACATGCGCTGAGAGACGGGAAGAGGCGAGTCATCTGTATTTCTCTGTCTCTTTCGTGCATTGTGCTGCTGCACTGTAATGAAGTGCTTTACTGTTACCGCTACTGCTGCTGCACTCTGCTCTCTGCACAATCCCCCTCACATAAAAAAAAAGGCTGCTGGCCATTGTGCAGAAGCCCCCCCCCCTCTCCATCCTATAGCAGCCAATATCAGTAGATTTCTGCTTGCTCTGTTTTTGCTATGAGTAACTATGTCCAGTTCAGCATTTACAGGGCCAACACATATAAACACAATCAACCCATTTTAGTGGCATCCTGTACATACAATACCTCACACGTACACTAATTACTAGTGTAGCATTAGACTGTTATGTCCCTTTGAAATATTAAACCCTCCTATTAATTGACTCATTTGTAGCATGAACACAGAGTAAACAGCCTAAAGCAGTCAAAGGCATCAGTTAAAGATAGTCATTGTCATCAAGTTTAGATGGGAAAACCCCCTAATTACTGTAGCTGGGCAGAGGCAAAGGGAGTCACTTCTGCAGGAGGTGAAATATACAATACAATCCATAGGTTAAAGGTTATTACTCTTAACTCTCATGATATACTTGGCTATTCAGTTTTACGGTTTCAGGCGGCAGAAAAGCAACTACACACTTTTACGCTTCCGTGTTACAAGAGTCTCCACTGATCAATGGACCAATATGTGCACATCTGTGTGGGTGATTTGGGGTCCTCTCGTGTCGCACTAGCTCACAGCGTCTACACTCACACGCACAGAGACACAGGCTGAAGTCTGTTCTTTTTTTTTTTTCCTTGACAGGATGATGAAGTGGTGCTCCAGTGCGTGGCCTGCATCCAGAAGGAGAATCGCAAGTTCTGCCTGGCTGCCGAGGGACTTGGCAACAGGCTGTGCTACCTGGAGCCTACATCTGAGGCAAAGGTAGGCACGGTGCCTCCACTGTTGCACTGTGTGACTCTCGCACTGGAAAAAAAAAAACATTCAGTGGAATAAAGAGATGCATGTTGATATTGATCTTCTCACCATTTTCATCCATAATCATCAAGATTGTTTTCACACACATGGACATGCTGATACTTAAATGATCAACACATGTCACAGACATGCGAACCAGATGAAAGGATGTGCTCACTCAGACGAGAGCTCCATGGAAACCAAATATCCATTTAGTTCATCCTTGTTTAGGTTCAGCAAATAATCAGTGAGGCCAAGCGGAGAGACACAGAAAGGCAGCCAGCACATCATCAGCTCACATTCACCACAGCCTCCTTGATGTGCTGTTCTTTCAAGGGTTCAGGGACGACGTTGCATCTCTGTGGGCCCACCGTCAGATGATAATTCCCTGAAATGACTCCCCTGGATATGTTTGATGCATTGTCTCATAAACAGTGTAGTCGTTGCCTGTAATTGCCATAGCTTTGTTGCAGCTGAGCAGCATGGTTGGAGCTGCGAACACATTTGTTAGCCTGTGTAGCTACAAACTTTGAATTAGTTAAATGTATATTTCCGACATAATTAATTTCTGTGTAGCAAATCTGAACTAAGAAACAAATGAGGTATTAGGTAGAAATTTCTGAATGATGATGAGCTGGTGGAGAGAGTCATAACAATCTATATCTATAATACCAGATTTGCTATAGGAAACAGCAGTCTAGCATTAATGTTGACCTCTAGCAAATCCTCGTTAAATTAACGCCTAATGGGGGGTATGCATGTACAGTGTGTAAGTGTGTAAAAGGCGCTTCGCAGGGAAAGAGGGACAGCATGAGGAGGCTCAAGGAATTAGTTTGTACACATGAGCAGAGATCCATGTACTCCTGGCGTTTATAATCTTCTCTGTCTTCAACAACTGCGGCCTCCAACAGCTCTTACAAAGAGCCCTGAGTGTGTTTATGTTGAGTGGGGGTTGTTGTGCATACAGGGTAGAGGCTTTCACCCATATTGAATGGTAATCATAACTGACAGGTGTGATGGATGTTCTCCCTCTATGGCACTTTGTCTTCATTGGCTGCTGTTTTTATTATGAAAAGGCATCACCCCACCTTTGGGATCAACAACAGAAAGGTGAAGAAACCCAAGATGGCAATTTAGTGGTGGACACCGACAGCTGAGTGGGATGCCTCCTTTCCTTGGTGAACTAGTCTAGTAATGTGACACATACATACTGTGTCGACATGATGAGGTTGATTTAAGTGTGCACGCTTTAAATGGCGGCATCAGTCAGTGTGTGAGAAGCTGGTTGATTGTGATATACGACCAGCAACTCTTACCTGTCAGTGACTCAATATTATGACCACTGGAGGGTAGAGGACCACATACCATAGTGTTGGTGAGGCTGTGTCTCTGGTGTGTGGCCCGTTCCTATTTGCAAATCATTTGTCTTTGTCTTAGAAAGGGTAGTTCTATTCTACCCCTTCAGTTAACTGTATGACCAATACAGACATTGTCTATTCTCGCTCGCCATCTCGTTACACTCTTGGCTTTATCACATGAATGGTCGTAAAACCAAATATCAGGACGCCTGCTGTAAAGCTGTCTTTGTGAGACGACACCCTGACAGGGCTCGATACTCGTCACCCCCCCCCCCCCCCCCCCCCCCCCTTTGCTCTTCTAGACCTACCATTCACGGGCTAGTTTTCTCATGGCACTCCCCCTCCCCATCAACTGTTACAGTCCTGTGCTCCGAGGGAGCAAAGGTCAAACGTTAGTCACCCAGAGAGAAGAGGGCAGGCGGGGTTGGATTTCTTCCCACCAGATCCTTCATTATGATTTCTCTGTTGCGACACTGCTGGAGGGGAGAACAGCACCATCACTGACCCAAGCCGAATGCCACGACATGTTTTAATTGCATACATAGTGTATTATACTTACAGTAACAGTTAGAGCAGCTATATTTCTGCACTACCTAACGCAACTGGACCATAGATTTTGTACAGTAGTGGTCATTTTATGATATATAGTGTTTTAAATGTGAATCCCTTGTTGCTTCACTTTACCCTGAAACTGGGTTGTTTAAAGTTTGCAAATGAGGTTAGATCTACCTGTGTGAATGAACCAGTTCGGGAGGAGTTGAGATACTCAGTAAGGAGGCCAGAGAGGGTGTTTAGGTTGGTATCATTTATCTTGTAGCCATACACAGTATCCCTATCCCTGTTCCCCTCATTCTGTCTGTGATTTTCCCCAGTCCTCTCCTGTCCCATCCAGTGCTGCCCTGGATGGGGATGCGATTTGGCATCTTCTCCACTTTTCTAATAGAACTCCTTAAAACCTGGCTTATCTGAGCGCAGACTGACCTGAGAGCACTTAATCTGTTTTCTAACTACCTTTTAATGAATAGCGCCCACTCGATTAAGACAAACTTGGTTCAAGTGCAGCAAAAATGCATCAGTCAGCAAAGATATTATGAGTGGGCAGATCTCTGTAGAGTCAGAGTTTATATATTTTTGCAGTTATAAGTGGATGTTTTGCTTGTGTAGCAAAAACGTCTTTAGCAACTAATTCAGAATCACTAGTAATGGGTTGCATGGCAAGTAGCTCTGATAGCCATTCCATTAATGGTCATTAATAGACTAGAAAAATAACTTCTCTCGCACATGTGAATATACATTATAGATAGGAGGTTGCAGCATTATTATTATTTATTGTTCACTTTATTGTTCACTTTCTAATTTACATTTTTACATTCACATGCACAAGAGATGCACAGAGTCATCAGGCTGTGCTACACTGGATGAATTGGATTGAATGAATCCACTATATTGTAGTGTTATTGATCTGGTGGCTACAATCAATACATGTTTCTTACCAATGGATCAAATCTCTACATGCAGTGTTACATGACTGAGTCGCTTATAGTGATGAACCCACAGAAATCTATAACCAACGCTGTGGTTTTCCTCAGCTCTAAGTAGCATTTTAGCGTCTTCTATTTGGCATTCAGTTTATTGTGTTGTTTTTTGTTTTTTTTTGCCAACAAATGCACTTTTCTAGTTCAGACCCACCACTCCCATCATCATTGTTTTCAGAAACAACGTGCAGCTGTTCATGATGCCAATGTATCGCTTTATCTGCTAAAAATGTAAAAAGGCAACTGCTAGTTAGAAATGTCTGCCATGTTATTATAATATTAATATTGTTAGTATTGCAGCTTTATTATTACTATTAAAAACAATAGCATAAAGGTGTAAAGTTGAATCTTTATGCATACAATGCAGTTATGGGAATTATTTTTAATTTGATTTGTCTTCATGGTGAAAGAAGGTAGAGATTGGGATAAAACGCTTTTTGAAGAGCAAGACCCCAGTTTTTGCTGTTTAGAGATAAAATAAAACAATATGCTTGAGCCCTTCCTGGCTGCTGAAACACAGCACAGCACACATTGTGTCTACTCTTGCAAGTGTCTTTTTATAAACTGTGAAATTCAACCTCATACAGCTTCACTTTATAAAAAGCAGTAAAAACTCCAGTGTGAACTTCTCTCTCTGTGAATTTGTAACTCGTGGTCTTCTGTTCTGTTGTTGCAGTATGTTCCTCCAGACCTGTGCATCTGTACCTTTGTGCTGGAACAGTCTCTGTCGGTGCGAGCCCTACAGGAGATGCTGGCTAAGAGTGGACTGAACAGTGAAGGGGTGAGTGATAGTAAACTCACCCTCACACAAAAACGCACACACACACACACACAAGCTGACAATCCATACTTCAACTCTTCATAAGCCACCTTCATGTAGTGGACCGGTGCACTGCATGTTATTCTTGCAGTCAGGTAAGTTGCATGATCTTGACTGAACTATAAAAGGATCAAAATAGCTTCATTACAGTGGCCTGAGAAGAGAACAAAGGGAGTGCACTGGAATTACATGACATTTGCACCTTTGATTAACATCAAGCCTTGAAAGAAAACAGGATTATTTAGCTCCTATTTCCTCTGATAAATAAGAATCCAACATAATGAAAGTAAAAAAGGACTGTGTGCCGTGAGGAATCTGCATATTATCAGTGCTATGTGTCTCTTTTTGTAATCAGTGCTCATTTGTCAATGTATTCTCTACTCCTGATGTTGTTTCAATTGTCTTCTTGCGAGTTTGTTTCCTTTTCTTTCTCACTGCTGTGACAGATGTGTATTCCTCCCATTTCTATCTTCTAATTTCTGTTTATAATCTCCATCTTTCGCATGGTAGACACGAGGCCCGGATCGATGGGTATGTTCACTGCTCATATCTTTCCCCTGTCATCCCTAATGCATGACACAGTAGATTGGTCACAGCGACCACTTAGCTATCCCGTTCTGCTCCTATTACCTCCTATGAATTGTCCATTGCAGCACATAATCACTGAACATTCAACATTTGAAATCATGGGTTATTCAACAACACCAGAGCCCTGGCTGATGATCGTGTGGAATCTTTTTATGAGTAGGGTGAGTAGATTGCATCTGAGCTCCCACCAAGCGGACAGAGACAAATTGAGTTTTGTGCAGACTTCCCAATAAGGCCCCCCACAAACATCAGATCTCACACAACTTACTTTGCACTGGTAGAACTAGAGCAGCACCAGTGGTGGATTAGTGTCAGATTAAGATTAGTCTTGTCCTCAGGGGATGCAGATGGATGTTCATTGGTGGTATCATTTGTTTTATGAAACCCTCCGTATGAAACCCTGCACTGTGACAAACTCCCATTTGTCACAGTATCTTCCTCTGCTCATATTAGCTGGACGCTATGAGATGACGCAAACAGCTGAGACCAGGATTTCTGCAAATAGACAGAAAATGATTCATAAGTGCTTTTGTCGAATGTGTTAGTTAACAAAAAATAAATAAAATAAAATAAATCTGCCAGCGTGATTTTAGCTTTAGCCAAATTTCCTCTAATGCCACATGGCTAATGATCCTGAGAATTTCCATAAATCCTCAGTTGTTAAGGCTCATTTTCATTGATGTGACTCTGGGGATAAATGGATGTGTCAGGGCTGGATCTTTGTGGTCACAGCGAACTATCTGTGCAGCAGAGTGACAGAAGTCAAGAGCGCTGGTATTACTCTCACTTCGGGGAGTGTTAGTACTAGCTGGCAGGGAATTATGAGCCACAGCAGAGTGCTCAAAATATTAAACGCTAAATTAAAGCTCAAATGGGCATTTAGCTGCTGGTCCAGCCTCATTCCTCTCGCATCACCATTCTTTTAAGACCTCAACATACCATTTAGAGTCAAACTGAAATAAAAAGAAATGTTTTTTTTCTGCTACAGCACACGTGTCTGCTCTGTCAGTCCTACCACTTAGAAATTAGTGGCAGTCGTATGTATTTCTAAGCTGTTTCCCCAATTCATGCATCGTGGCGAGAAATGTAATTACACTGACACTTGCTAGGAACAGTATGCTGATTAACAATTTACAAACAAAGGCAAAAATGTATATTGGATATTGTTTGGTTTCATAATAAAAACATATTTCCTATCAAATTGCATGTATTTTAGCCATATTTGCATGAAACTCTAATCTGATAATCTGATATAAACAAAATGTACTTGTAAATGTAAAAAACATAGTTTACATAGACATTATTATATAGTTAGAATATTTTGGAACTCCTAGACTTTTCTTTCTTTCTTTCTTTCTTTCCTCGTGTGCCTTTCTAACCAGTACCCCTGAGACTTTTCGAAGGCCTGGATCGGCCATTTAACAGTGGCACTTCAGTTCATTCTCTCCACTGACGTTCATCTGTTTTCAATATTGTCTACCTATTCATCATTCTTTGCCTTCGCTGAAATGCCACTGAGGGAAGGACCATTAAAGGGGAAATAGAGGTTGAATATGTTTCGGCCGAGGACCTGAAATCAATATGTCTTTGAACAGATGAGCTTATCGATAGACAGTGGCTTGTGCAAATCGGTATTGCAGGCTGTTTCAGCCGGAAGGCGTTGAGACACTGCGGGGACCATAAAGGACCTGCAAAGACAACACACAACAGTTAGTGTAAATGCCAACCCTCATTTAGCTCAGTGTCCACTGCCCTGTGCAGATTCTTCGTCGCTCATCCTAAATGCACTGACCCGTTTGATTTGGGGGTCGCTGGTCAAAAGGGCAAATAATGCGATCAGTCAGTCAAAGAGACAGAGCTGCTCCGACGAGCTCTGGTGTGTTTGTGCTTTTCTGCTGTCACTGCCACCGCTTTGTCTTTAAGATTGGTGTTAGTGTTAGACTGCTGATGGAAACCACAACAGTGTTGCCCCACACACACACACACACACACACACACACACACACACACACACACACACACACACACACACACACATAATCACATAATCTACTGCAGGGCTCAGACACCAGGAAGCTATGTTCTGCTAAGTGTCACGTCTTTAAATTCATGTCACTGCCAGACCAAAGATACAGTTTCTTGTCTGTTTCTTTTCTCATACCTGTTTGATCCAATTGTATTTTCTATTATGGTTCAAGGAGCCACAGGTAATACAGTTTACAGTGCTGGGTCTTGAGTCTTTGCTGTAATTTGTACCAACATTTTTTTTTTCGGGAATAAGCCTTAATTTCTCTCACTGTACTGGATCTGTATAATGCATTACCGAGCCGCGGGTTACGCAAGCGAGAGTGAGACTTGGGTTTATTGGCTGTGGTAACTGCAGCTGGATGTGCCTCGCCGCATTAAGCTCAGTACCTCAGCCAGCAGTAGCCAGCAGCACAGAAGAAGCCTGGAAGCCAGTGCTGCAGTCTGCCCAACACAACTGCATCAATTCACAGACCAGCCATTGTCCCAGTAGCCAATTGAGGGGGATATAGAGAAAAAGAGAGACAATGAAACAGAGCAAAAGAGAAACTGTGTGTGGTTGGATGTTTTCTAGAGACACTGCCACAATTCGTGTATCTCTCAGATGCAATATGACTAAATATTAATGCCCTGCAATGCATTTAGTTTGAGTTTAATGTGACCTGTGCCAATGGCATTGCTGTTTAACATGAAATAAAACAAAACATAAACTTGGCCACACGATCTTAATGAGTTGTACCAAAGATTAAAAGGTAGAGAGAGGCTCAAAGTCCCAGGAGAACAATAGTTCTTTCTGAATAATATCACTCTTTCTTACCTTAATGCTTCCTAGAGGCTCATAAAGAAGGTGAGTAACGTGGGACTGGCTTGTCGGAGAAATCAACATAAACTCCTCTGTATCCTCTTTGCATCTCTACCAGTAGAGATACTATTTGTTCCCCTCCCGCATCTTAACCTAACCCCATAAGCGGAGGAGTCATTCCCTGCTGATGTAGTTGCGCATCCTTCCCACATTCCTGCAGCCGGAATGCTGGAAAGATGATCCCGTATCCTGCTTCGCTCATGGATACAGGAGCCAGAAACACCATCTCCTGTGGCAAGTCAGATTGCATGTCTTCATCGGCAAGATGGGTTGGCAAACCCTCCCCAGGAGATATGTATCCCGTGCTTGAGGTCATCAGCGTCTGCGAGGAGGTTCTCGCTGAGGTCAACTTTGAATGCCAGAGGTCGGCTTTAGATTGAAGCAGTTGAAGGAAGGCCACCGGGGTTTGGGCTGACGTGTAACTTTGTATTTGTCTGTGTTTCTGTGTGTCTGAATGATCTCTGTAGGTAGCGCAGAGTGGTGGACACAAGACTCTTCTGTATGGCCACGCCATCCTCCTGCGGCATTCCTTCAGCGCTATGGTAAGAAATTACACAGCATCGGTGTCACTACTCCAAAGAATTAAAACCAGCTTATCACAGTGGCAGGGTTTAAACCTCATAGGCTGGTAAGCAAGCGTATGATCGTATGAGCAAGGTGACCTTCGTAAGAGTGTGCTTGTGACAGCTCTTTCTCATGTGGTCTGATGTGTGTGTTGACCACAGTACCTGGCCTGTTTGAAGACATCAAGGTCACAGACAGATAAGCTGTCCTTTGATGTGGGCCTGCAGGAGGACTCAACAGGTAAAAGAAAAGCTCTAGTGCAGTTTGCTTTTATCCTCCTCTTTTAACTCTTTCATTCCCCCTTTGTCTCCCTTTGTCGGTCTCCATCTTTGTTCCTATGTCTGTCTCTCCGCACCTTATTTGTTCGTGGGAGGATTGTACTGTGTGTCTTTTCAGCATTTCAGTTGATATTCCCCGTGGTGCACTGTAAACATACAATGTGGCCCTATTGTCAGTGCTGATTCAGCACATTCGTTGGGTATCCTGACACCTGGAGCCAATCTTCTTATGTCCATTGTTATTTATTTTATTCCGTGCATTAGATGAGCAGTCGCCTCCGTATGACTTGAAAAGGTTGTTGTCATGCAGCTAATTTAGTTCTCATCTCAGATTTATTATGTTGTTAGTAATTACACTACAGGTGACATTTGCACAGTGACAGTGGCGTGTTCTCACAATCCTAAAAAAAATAGTACATATACTGTGCAGGGCGACCTGACCTGAGCTTAAAGAACAAAGACATTTTTATATAGATACAGTATGTGTATATATATATATATATATATATATATATATTATAATATATATATATATATACAAACATATAGTATATATAGTACAGTATTTGTGTGCCATTACAGGTGAGGCCTGTTGGTGGACTATTCACCCGGCTTCCAAACAGAGATCAGAAGGAGAAAAAGTGCGCATTGGTGATGACCTCATCCTCGTCAGTGTGTCCTCAGAGCGGTACCTTGTAAGTTCATTGTTTGTCATTTGATCATCAAAGCCAAAGTGTGCATGTATGCGCATAATGTAGAGGTCTAAGAACACCTACCCAGCTTCTTCAGCTGTGACAGAACTTTTAACAGATTATTCCAATCCTGTTAACACATCCTGCACTCTGCAGGAGGCTTAATGTCAAAGGCAACCATTTTTCCGTCAGGATGACTGTGAGATTACTAACAATAATATTAAGCTAAATTTGATTCTGTACTGGAAATGTCTGGTTTTGTGGATTATGATTTTTTTAGACTGCTGCCATTTTGAATTTCTCTCTTCTGTTATCATGCATGTCCCAGGCCCACATCCTGCTGCCATGAATAATGATTATATCTCTGTGGCACTCTGAATTGGTTTACTTTTAGACTATCCTGCCCTCTGAGCTTTGTATCATAGCACTGTGCTATGCAGGAAACATGTTCCTGGTTATCCATGGAGTTGAAGTGAAGGTGGGTGAGGGTGAGTGACCTCGCCTGGCTGCTGTCACCCTCCCTCACCCACCTTCACTGGCAGCAGCAGCATGGCCAGATGACCACTATCGCCTTTCATTCCCCAATGCCAATCTGTCCCTGCTGTCACATACAGAGCACCTAAGGGCTGTAGAGAGATCAGGGTGGAGACTTATTAGGGCACAGCTGCCACAAAATTTGTTTTTGGACAGAGTCTGATTTACAAGTGCCACAGTGGAAAATACACCAGTGCACAAACACACACACACAAATACACAGCATTACAGCCCCCAAATGGCATAAATACCCAAAGGCGTCTGTCACTCGGTTTTATGGTTCTCTCTCTCTTTCAACGTAAGTGATAAATTGAAGTTTTCTTCTGACTCAGTGCGCACAGATAGTTTCAAACTGACTTGACTCACTGTCCATAACTGTCCATGAAACCTAAATGTAAATGTACTGTCCGAAGCTGATGCTGACAAAAACGCATAACACAGCCTTATGGTGACAGGTTTAAAGTAATAAACTATTTTGTTCTGTCAGCCCACTGCTTTAGTCAAACAATGCAGCTAGTGAAGTCCATTTTAATTTACATTTACCTACCGACAGGTTCTCTGATCTAGATGCACACAAATAACTATACCGCATATAATCTTTCCTTGTTCCCTGCAGCATTTATCCATTTCCAACGGCAACATCCAGGTGGATGCTTCCTTCATGCAAACCCTGTGGAACGTCCATCCCATCTGCTCCGGCAGCAACATCGAAGAAGGTAGAGACTTCACACAAAGTCGCTGCCACAGCAGTATCTGAACAAAATGCTCCAGAGACTACAGAGGCTTCACATTTTTATTCAAGTTGGCACAATTCAGGCAATAAAAGAAAAAGCATATATAAATAAAACATAAGACATAAAAAAAAAAAACATACACACTTTAAAAAGCGATTGTGAACTTTGAGGAAAAGCCTAAAGCTTCAATGTGTTTGTGTCATAGAAAAACACCTGATTTAGCAATTTTAGAAACGTTTATATAATGGCTTCCAATTTATATAAACATATGTATTTTTCTTAAATGTGTAACACACTGTTGTGATAATCATAGTCCTTCTTTCCAGACTCCATCTCTGGGATGACAAGAATCCAGAGTCAGGAAATGAAATGAAGCCTAGAGCCCAGGAATGGATCTCATCTGTTCTTCTCTGTTCAATAGGTTACCTGTTGGGTGGTCATGTCATGCGATTGTTCCATGGACACGATGAGGTAGTGACCATCCCGGGATCAGACCAGAGTGAAGAGCAGCAGAGGTATGAAACACTGCAAGCGCCTCACAAACGAGATTACACTGCAGAGTTTGGGCTCACATGAGAGCATGAGAGGCTTGCTGACCTGTGAGTTCCCCACAGTGCCTCGGCTTCCACCTTGCTTCATAAAAAATGCCAACGACCAGCGTAACACTCAGCTCTCCGGGGAGCCAAAATGGTGGCTTTTTGCTATTTTTAACCATAGTTTCACTGCTGGCTGCCAACGCAGATAAGGTAGGCCACAGAAAAATGGCACACTGGGCTTGAAGTGGGCCAAAACAGCGGGCAAAGCCCATACACACTTAGCCAGGTGCCAGGAGATGTGTGCTCCTCCTGGGCACACACACTCACACTCACACACTCACACTCACACACAGTGTCTATTTTTAGATCAGAGCATGGCAAATATGGAGGCGGGATTGGATATTCATTTCCAGTTCTAGCTTTTCTCCTGCTTTTGTCCTTGAAATTCCACAGTATATGGCTCTGTGTTTCAGAGGTCTTACGTTTTTCTAGGGCAGATCAAACACACTTCAAGCTGTCAGCAGGGGGGATGATGAGCGATTTCTTTTATCTTTAGACCCAGTAACCCATATCTCTGATAGACAGTGTAGCTGTGAGTTATCAGAGCACACATGTCTCTGTTTGAAGGATGTGATGCTGCAGTCTTCAGAGTAAACACAGCCCATTCTTCAGTGTGCGCATGTGTTTACGTGTGTCTGAGTTCAACATCCTCCCGGAGAATATCAGTGTGACAAACGAGAGAAAACAGGTGGTGTTCTACTAAGCCAGAATGAATGACCTTGACAGTATCAGTGGTGGCTAAACGTTTAAAACATCCACAGGCAGACAACTCACTCATGCTTCTCTCGCATTCCCCAGGATAGTCAACTATGAGACAGGTAAAGCCGGTGCCAAGGCGAGGTCCTTGTGGAGACTGGAACCACTACGTATCAGGTGGGTTGTGTTTCACATGGTCTGTTATTTATACCCTCCCTGTTCTGTCTCTCACGTCATATTTTATTGTTTTTAAAAGTTTATCTCACCTCAGTCTGAGTTCAGTTTCTGCTCCCAGTTGTCCACTCCTCCTTCTCCTCACCTATAATTTCATGCTGCACTGTGGCCTGTCTGACTCTGTTTCTACATTATTCTTTTTCTATCCCTTGTGCTGTATCTGCATTTGATCCAGGCTAGTTTCTTCCTCTTTCCCACCTCACAGCTTGTGAAAATATCATATTTGACAAGTCTACTATGTTTTCGACCTGGTTTTGTTTTGTGCATAGTTAATGTTTTTGCTATTTGCCACTTCATGGCACGCAAGATAATTAACAGCTGGCAGCAATGCTTCCATCAATTAATTAGCAGATATTACGCTTTTTTTTTCTTTGTTTTCTTGAGTGTTTCATTTTAATTTATTGCTGTGACCTTGACAGCTGGAGTGGGAGCCACATTCGCTGGGGTCAGCCTTTTAGATTGCGGCACCTGACCACAGGTCACTACCTGGCCCTGACTGAGGACAGGGGGCTGGTGCTGCAGGACCGCGAGAGGTCGGACACCGGTGCGACAGCCTTCTGCTTTAGAGCCTCTAAGGCAAGGACACACAGACGCAGCAACGCAAACACACATGAAGATGTATTCATCTGACTATATGCTGCTCTTCAAGGTGACCTGTGTCACACGGGATCGCCGCATACACCATCATTAAACGCCACCAAGTCAGCGTTACAAAGGATCACCTCTAAACTGTTCCATGTGAACTGCCCTTGGACTGTAAAATGTATATTTTTCAAGGACAGTAAAAATTCCAAGACTTATTGGACCAGTTAAAGCTACACAATAGAGGAGGTTAATTTAGCTGAACTGAACCGAAGCAACGATTTAGACATACTCGTGCATGTGAAATGGATTTGGACTGGGATTGTGAGCCAATTAGTGACCCTTCCAATGTAGTTTTAAAGCATGTAATATAGAATTTAAGTGAGGTCATATATAACTGGACACCTCACGTGGATTATGGGCTGCAGTCAGAGCTGATCCTCATCACAGCACAATCATCTCACTGTCACGGATAGAGACACAAACAGCAGATGCAGTTGACATTTGGTTGGTGGTTTGATTAAGAGCAAATCTGCATGCACGTGCATGTGCACACATTAGTATTGCGCTTGCGTGCTTGTGCATTTCACACTGACAGCTCAGACGTTTTCATTTTCTCATTCCCTGTGCAGGAGAAGCTGGAGCAGAGCCCCAAGCGGGACATCGAGGGCATGGGGGTGGCGGAGATTAAATACGGGGACTCGCTCTGCTTCATCATGCATGTGGCCACGGGACTGTGGCTCTCCTACCAGGCACCTGATGTCAAGTCGGCCCGTCTGGGTCCCCTCAAGAGACGAGTGAGTGAAGACAAAACCAAGCACACGCTGTTCAGTCTTCCAATTAGAATGCAAAGTGTGTCCAAACTAAATGAATAAATAAATAAATGAGATTCCTTGGAGCAGATCATTATTTTGAGAGTAATGAGTTGATTGAGTTAAGATGATTGTCTATTAGTTTGTATCGCTGCTTCGCCTAAATATAAACCATGTCCCTTGGCTTCTGTGGCAGAAGTGATAGGGGTGTGTGTGCGATAATGTGTGTGTCAATGTGTCTTCTATGTGACCACAGCCAGATAGCCTGTAGTGTCGGCACCTGTGTTCTAGACATTGTGGCTCAGTCCTGGCTGAGGACAGCTGGAGACTTTATCTCCTTTAAATGGCTCCCTCTTCCTTTTTTTTTTTTTTTGTCCTTTTTCTCTTTTCTCTATATCATCTCATATCAACGTCTCACCATCTCCCCCTCCCCGCCATGCCGTCTGAAGGCGTGCCTACATTCTGAAGGTCACATGGATGACGGGCTAACCCTCCAGCGCTGTCAACACGAAGAGTCCCGCGCTGCACGCATCATCCGCAACACCACGCTGCTCTTTAAACGATTCATCAGGTATGTTAAAGAGTGCGTTGCTGTTTCTTATTGGTGCAAACAGTGATGTGACTGCACCAATTGCCCAATTAAACCAAATTACAGTCCTCATTTGTCTTGAACCACTTTATTAGGGGTAATCTGCAAAATGTCCTGTACACGTTACGTAAGCACCACACTAATGATGGCATAATTAATAGAGATGATAAAGCAGAGTCCCCAGTGTCTTCACATTACCAAATTAGACCCAAAGCCTAAACAGACATCTCAACGCTCTACAGACTCTCACAGAGTCCGCACAATTGTGAAATAACGGTCCTCCAGATTGTGAACACACCCATTGGAGAGTTAGGCTTTGGGCCTGTGAGTTTTGACTGAGTGGGATGCCAAAGCCCCAGACAAATCACTCAGTGGTCCAGTCATGCGCTTCCAAATAGCAAACACTGTGGCGGCGTCACATCACCGCACAGCCAGCTCTGAAAAAAAAAAAGGGAGCCATGGAGCACGTAAATGACTGCCTCCAGTACCATTATTTGTTATCAAACGGCCCACTGTCCCCTGGGTCGTGCTCTGGGGCACTCATGGCAGCAACATGTGACAGTCTGTCAGCCTCTCCCGTGGCTATGACACATACATCTCCGCGCACCCCTCCCGCACGTACGATAGGTTACTATTTTTAGCAGGCCAGCGGAAATCAGCATTTCAGCATGGATGAACCTGCAATCTAAACATTGTGTTAGTCATCACAGCCTCTCCTCACGTCTGCTCAGACGTTAAATGCATTTGTGCTGAATGCTGTTATAATATAGTACTGCATCTGAATAAGGGTTTGATATTTCTGTTCCCTTTCTGCCACCTCCCTTCTAGAGACCTGGATTGTCTGGGTGTTAAGAATAGGGCACTGGTCACACTGCCTGTCGATGAGGTGCTCCAAACACTCAATGATCTCATCACCTATTTCCAGCTCCCAGACGCTGAGCTGGAGCATGAAGAGAGGCAGATCAAGCTGCGCTCACTCAAGAACCGCCAGAATCTATTCAAGCAGGAAGTGAGTTTCACTGTTCAGGAAATGATGGCAAACAAACAGTTCATAAAACAACTTGTACCAATTAACACCAACACCAAGTGGTTTTTAGTGCAGCAAAATATTAAAATACTGAAGCTATTTTAGTAAGTAAATTCACACAAGCAATGGAAAACCTCTAAAAGACATTGTGTGAAAGGCAAATGCAGTTGATTCTTCGTGGTGTGTTTTAATGTCAAGCCTTGTACTTGGAGGCAGTGCATTTGAAAGTGTCAGCAGCTTTTGGTGTTATAAGTTTTCCTGCAACTGGCACAAGTGCACTGAAGCTTTCTGCTAAGCCTCTGGGGCCTAAATTGCGTTCATCAATTACAAAATGTCAACTAGCTTTACTGAATGTGCCCCTACGGTATGATGCCAGCTATCCAAACTCTTAACGTTAACAGGCTACAGCCACGTGTCACCATATCCTCAACCCTGCACATAGTAACGTAAATTCAATGGGAATTATTATTATTAAAACAGCATCACTATAAAATATGATAGCTGAAATATTTGCAAGTTGTGCATATTTCAGCAGTTCTGTCATCTTATTTACTTTGCCTTTGTATGATACGATACGATTCAAATATTGCTCTTCTCTGTCGCAGCCATAATAAATTACATTTAGAAGGTCAATTTGTCACTATGGCTGAGTCCTGATTTTTTTTTTCTGGCATTATAAATCATCTGAAATTTCAATTTTGTCTTTTTACCCCATCACATTCAGCATATCTGATCAGTATAGATATTTCTCTGTAGTATAAATCACCATGACACAACCACCAAATGGATAGGAGAGAGCCATGGGGGCTGCATTCAGGATGGTCAACTCATGCAGAAACGATCATACTAACGTGGGCTTGTCATTAATACAAGATGCATTTGGATGTTAATGTATGAAATGTGGATATTTCATTTTTTTTTTTTTATGTTACAATTATGTTCATGTATGGGATCCCTGTGCCTGTCTTAGGGGATGCTGACTCTGGTGTCCAACTGTATTGACCGTCTGAACGTGTACAACAGTGCAGCCCACTTTGGGGAGTGTGCGGGGTCGGAGGCTGGAGCAGCCTGGAAAGATATTCTCAACCTGCTCTATGAGCTGCTGGGTAAGAAGCTGGTCTACCACACACACACATGTGAACGTTTCTTGGTAGAGTAACTGTACTTGCTGCAGTGGTTCAGTAGTGATGAAGAAGCCTGGTGACCTTCATCACATCTATATATGTTTATCTATATATGTTTGACTTGAACGTAACATTTTGTTCCCGGACTGCCTTGGTTGTGAGCATGCATTTCAGGTTTCTACAACTGATGTGTGATATTGTTTTTTCTTTTTGAGATGTGGCACAACTCGGAACAAAAAATGTGTTCATTGCTATGAAATTTGAATCATACACATTTTCCTTGTGCCCTGCAGCGGCGTTAATCCGAGGGAACAGGAACAACTGCACCCAGTTCTCTAAAAACCTGGACTGGCTGGTTAGCAAGCTGGAGAGACTTGAGTCCTCTTCAGGTATTCCTGTTATCACTTTGAAACACGCTGAGCTACTTGTGAAACGTGCAGAATTTTCTCTGTCACACAAAGTGATCAATATATTCCTTTGATAACAACCCAGCACTCAACACAACACAAGGACATGAGTAGAATATATAGGTACCTCTAGTACTACTTTAAATTTAGAGTAAAGGACGTACTAGCAACACTGGGCGTTCCCTGTTGATCTATGTGGACTGTACTGTATGTGTCTTTGACAAGTGTCCTCTGGCCATGTCTTTCTCTTCTGTGGTTCTTGACTAATTGATGCATTTGCGGCTGTGCAGGCATCCTGGAAGTTTTGCACTGCATTCTAATTGAGAGCCCCGAGGCCCTCAACATCATCCAGAGAGGACACATCAAGTCCATCATATCATTGCTGTACAAGCACGGACGTAACCACAAGGTGAGCAGCAGGAGGGTGCAGCTAGAATCGAATATTAAGTGTTGTACAATGAAGCCACATTAAGGTGAAAGTTGTAGTTGTACTATATAACCCACTGTAACATGGTGTTTTCAAATGATGTTCAGTCAAGCAAGGAAGCACACAAAGTGTGTGTCTGCCTCACCTTTAGTTCTTAGCTCATTAGGATTGCTGAGCACTCAATTAATGTATGCGTTTCAATAAAAGGTCCCCTCAGACCTCTATTTCACCGCTTTTCTCTTTAGTGACTAATCCATTGCGCTTACCTTCTACCAACATAAAAACTTCCATCCCCGTGCTGCCTGGTGGCTTGAATGGAGTGTGTCCTCATCATAAATCAATCTGTTTAACAGTGAAATGAGATCAGCAGCAGGCAGTCTGCTGGCCTAGGTCATAAATCAGCCCGAATATTTTGTTTTGCCAAAGGAAGCAGGAGTAAAGGGCCAGTGATAAAGCGGTTCTCTGGACTGTCACCCTTGGCTTTGCTTCCCATCCCTTTTAATTCAAAGGCTTTGTAACACTGACATTAAAGGGATATTATTGGACATATTTTTGCCCCCAAACAAGCATCTCAGAGTAATTATGCAGTGGTTCCATGATCCCTAGAGCCGCAACCTGGACACTGATTAGGGACAAAGATAATAATTTCTGTAAAGAAACAGATTCATATCCAGCGTGTAATAGGAAAATTGAGGTCAATGTGTGGCCAATTATTGGGGAGCTCTTCTATTTTTTTTTTCTCTGCTTATTCCACTTTGTGTTTTTTTTTTTTTTTTAGATTCTGGATGTGCTCTGCTCCTTGTGTGTATGTAATGGTGTAGCTGTGCGAGCTAATCAGAACCTGATCTGTGATCACTTGCTGCCCAAGAGAGACCTCCTGCTGCAAACACAGCTGGTCAATGACGTCCAGAGGTTAGAAAGCCATCCATACACCACACCTTGACTTAACATCATATTTATTGGATATTTATTTATACATGCGTAACATATTAAATAACAACAATCTACAGACGATACGGAATCCAGTTCTAATTTTACGTGAAGTGTGTAGCAATAAAATCTGTAAACTGGTTGGTGAACCATGCAGCATACACACAACCATAAGCTGACTGTTCAGATGATGAATCACTAGACTGCATTAGACCTTTCACGTTACATTCTATTATGCTCAAGTCGTTTTATCTTTGTACATTGGAAATAACCAGCTTAGTAAGTGGGATTTTTTTTTTAAAATAGATTTCATCTCACAAATCTCAGGTTATTATCTTGTCACTAGTGAAATGATGTGTTGTTCTCTGGCTTTTAGCAAATTCTCAAACCAATTCATTACAAGCAAATTAAATTATTTTATCCTGAGGGAGATTTTTTCCCTTTAGTTTTAAGAGTAAAATGACATTACAAATCAATTTGTGAATATTTTATTATGGTCTTTGCTCTGAGGCCTATCTAATGATTTCATGTGTAACTCCATTGCCAGTATAAGGCCGAACATTTTCCTTGGAGTGAGCGAGGGCTCAGCACAGTATAAGAAGTGGTACTATGAGCTGATGATCGACCAGGTGGACCACTTTGTTACCAGCGAACCCTCCCACCTCAGAGTGGGCTGGGCCAACAGTAAAGGCTATGCACCATACCCGGGAGGAGGAGAGGGCTGGGGTGGCAATGGAGTCGGAGATGACCTCTATTCGTTTGGTTTTGATGGGCTCCACCTCTGGTCAGGTCAGTGTCAGGGGGAAAATGTACCATTTGTCTGTGTAGTATCACATCATAATAAGTATCAAAGATGAGCGGTAACCTTGGGCTGCAGCCATGTTGTGTCTAGACAGAATCCGTAGCCTGCAGGGCTCATCTCCATGCCCAGAGTGTGTAACTGTGTGCACTTGTGTGTTCAGCCCTGTGTATGCAAGAGCGGCATGATCAGTGCCAGCATCACTCACTGGGTCATATTTCCCATTATTGTCTGTGTGTGTGTCCTCACCTAAACAGGTCGTATCCCGCGGTCTGTTGCATCCATGAACCAGCACATCCTGACCTCAGAGGATGTGGTTAGCTGTTGTCTGGACCTCGGGGCACCCAGCATCTCTTTCAGGATCAATGGACAGCCCGTCCAGGGCATGTTTGAAAATTTCAACACAGACGGGCTCTTCTTCCCTGTTGTCAGCTTTTCAGCAGGGGTCAAGTGAGTGTTTATTTGTTTCTCCTGTGAGATATCTGAGACTGACAGACTCAATAAATGACAAATCTCGCTGCGCACACAAGCGCAGAGAGATGTGACGTATGCAGTACTCACTGGCCACTTTATTAGGAACACATGTAGAATTCATGGCAGAGTTGCTTTATTGGATTGTGCATTAGATTGTAGAGGTACAAGAACATAAAGTGTACACAGCACACCTCCAATCACATAAGCACTACCTGCACGAAATCCCTTCAATCCACCTACTTAGTCAGGTTCAAATGCATTAATCCTCTAGCTTTGAGATTAGACACAGGTGAAATAGGTTGGTTTCATTTTCTCATCTGTTGCCATGGTGACCACAGGTAGCGTGACTACTTTAAAATTGAAATTTCAGGCTCCAGTGGTTTTTCCATGACTTTGTAAAGTGAAGCAGCACTTTGCATTTACAACTTTCACTTTTTAAAGCCCAGACACTGGACATCGAGAGACTATTCTGATTTCATTTGGCTATGTGAGCTTTCATAAAGTGAATTTACACACTGTGTTTCATCTGTCCTGTGGTATATTCACAGTTATTATTAATAGAGTTATCCTTAAATAACTATATTCACAGTCTGAAATATAATATTTCAGAAGTATTTAATATGACAACGCCATAAACACTTTTCAGGTGGTAAAACACATCCAAGCTTGTACTTGAATCTGACCCGGTGAACAGTGCGAGCATCTCTGAGGAGATAAATGTGCCAGAAAATGACAGGCACACATCTTCATCGCTCAATAATTGATGGCTGCAGTCAGAATGGGCCTGGTTGCGTCACTACTACTACTTGAGCTATTTTGGGCGGCATCAGGAGAGACTCTTGACAGGGATGGCTTCAGACATTCTTTTGCTTTCAGAGCTAAAAGTGTGGTCTTAGAGCACAGAAGCTGAAACTGAAGTGGATTAACGGGGGTGAAAGTAGTGACGTTTTGACGCGTGGCTGGTTCTCTTTTCACTGGCTGTTTCTTTCAATAATAGCTGTCTCATTCTAACAATACATACACAACAAGCCAACAAATCACCAATACTTCTCTTTATATCTCATTAGGGTGCGTTTTCTGTTGGGTGGTCGACATGGTGACTTTAAGTTTCTGCCTCCATCGAGTTACGCTCCATGTTACGAGGCTCTGCTGCCAAAAGAGAAGCTGAAGGTAGAACCAGTGAAAGAGTACAAGAGAGACGTGGAAGGAGTCAGGGATCTGCTGGGCAATACTCAGTTCATGTCACAGGCCTCCTTCATCCCCACACCTGTGGAAACCAGCCAGGTAAGTGAACAGGACTAATGTGCAGAAGTGATACACAAGACTAATGTACTGTGTGTTGACAAATGCCCTCTTTGTCCGCAGATTGTCATGCCACCTCACTTGGAGAAGGTTCGGGACAAGCTGGCTGAGAACATCCATGAGCTGTGGGGCATGAATAAGATTGAGCTGGGCTGGTCTTTTGGCAAGGTGAGAAATATTCAAATAGTACCTTTACTAGTATAATCCAAGAGCATCGCTCTGAATCGAAAGATAAAAGCATAATCCGCGCATTTTGCCATGTCTGTGGAGAGATAAACATCACAATTACACACGTTGTCAACAAATTTGAGTTAAAGACCAGCTTCAAACAGAATGTAACCATCACAAGAGCCAGTGCACTACGTCATCTTGCTTTCTCTTTTATAATTTGCGGTTCACACCAAAAAGAGGGTAAGTGGAAAGAACACTGTCATTTTCCATGTTTAATGTTTTTCGTACCACTCATTTAGAGGCGTCATTCCAGTTTGTCTGTGGGTTGAAGAGTCATTGTGTCTGCATTTAAATATAGGTCATGAAATGCAAAGTATTGTTTCACCCAAGGGCAGAATAGGATGATTTGGCAATTTCAGCACAACAATAAACTGAGAGGAAGGTCTGTATTTTAGTTGTCCAACTTTTGAAAGAAGTCAATGGGGTGTCTGATTGATTTCTTAAAGATTCAATTCATCATCCAAATGTAAATCCAAGAATCATCATCCCATGTTTCCTGATGCTGATGAAGGAATAATTTTACACTTGCAAAGAGTTCAGGCCAGGCTAGCTGCTAAGATAAGCATCCCCTGGTTCTAGCTCCATGTAATTAAATAACAGACAGTATAATCTTTCTCATCTAACTTTTGGCAATGCAACAAATGAGTGTATTTTCCAGTACAGGTAGCTGAAAAACACATACACACCTGAAATGTGTGTCAAAAATCTCAAATGCTGGTTTTGTCTGAAAAAGCCTGCATGTTGACTTTCTTGGTTTATTGTGAATTAGCTAAAGGAAAATGCCAATGTTTTGCCCTTAAAGAAACAGATAACACAAACGGCAATATGAAACACAGCTCTTATGTCTATAATACAAATACAAGATTGCTCTGCTAGTTCTTGTACAGACCTTGCCAAGCACTAATAAAATGTGTCAAGAACCAGCCAAGGTGAACGTAGTAATAGACATAATTGTTCTGTATCACTCATTGTCTTACAGCGAGATTCCCAGTGGTTGTCCCACAGCAGAGGAAATTAGCAAAGTATTGTCTGTTATTCAGCTTTGGTTGCATATAAAAACTTTTTTCATTCGTTGTTTGTTCCACAAATATAATTGTGTA
Organism: Anabas testudineus; assembly: GCF_900324465.2. NCBI lineage: Eukaryota > Metazoa > Chordata > Actinopteri > Anabantiformes > Anabantidae > Anabas > Anabas testudineus. The sequence goes on along the minus strand of NC_046621.1, from coordinate 11,621,668 downwards.
AGAGGAAGAACTGCCAGATTTCCCATAGAGTTCTTGTACTATTCACAAAAGAGCTGGCTGGTGTTCAGTGGACGTAGACACACACACACAGCTGCATATCTCTACGCAGTACCCTGCATGTTTTCTTGGTAAACATCCACCACCGACATGCCTCCTCCTCTGTGCAGCATTGCCAAAGGGATTATTGGACATAAAGTGCAGCCTTGAGAGAGGCATTACACCTCTCGCTTGATTTTCCAGTTGTGCACCTTTCTATCTCCCCCAAGAAAACATGCTCCCTTGTTCCTCTTTCATAACGTGTTCACTAGAGTACACTGTCTTATCACTGCAGCCAGTAGCACCGTGTACTTAGACCACATTCCCGTTTCCTTGTTAGTTCACAATAACATGACTTACCAGTGTATTTCATGTGCATATATTTAGTTAATTCGCCCTCAAGATCCCACTTTATAAGTTATACCTGTGCAATCTAATAGATTCCAATACAGCAGCTCTGCCATGAATTCTTCTTACAAATGTGTAATTTCAGAAAGGTGGTAATTCTACTGTGTGTTTAATATTGAGGTCATAGTTGTGGAGGAGGGGTTGTGGAGCCACATTAGAGTATGTTAAGAAGTGCTTCTAATGTTTTGGTTGTTCAACTTACATGAATGAGGGGGTCAAAACATTAGGAACACCTCTTAATACGCTGTCAGGCACGAGATAAACAGTGTAAACAGTGTAAACAGCAATGCATTGCTGCTGTACTGGATTGCATTAGATTGTACAAGTGTGCTTTATAAAGTGATCAGTGAGTGTATGTTTATATGTAGACCATTGATGAAGGAAGCAGAGGAAAGAAATTGAATGAATTATTTCTCTGACTGTTCTTTTTCTCACAGATAAGGGATGATAATAAGCGGCAGCATCCGTGCTTAGTGGATTTCTCCAAGCTGCCAGAAACAGAAAAGAACTACAATCTGCAGATGTCAACAGAAACTCTGAAGTATGTCGAGCGTCGTGGATTGATTATCTCACATATCTATACTAAAGAATAAAGAGCGTTTTGTTCTTTGATTTAAAGTGATGTTTATGAGAATGAATGAAGAGCATCACCTACATGACTTGAAGTACGTAGTTATGACTCATTCAGTCCGGCAACTCACATGGACTATATTTTTATATGAATGTAGATTATGTATAGAGTTGATGGAGGTGGGCTTTTGAAATTCATGTCTGTGGTCAGACAAGTTCTTCACTTTTCCATTTTAATTGTAACGCAGCCAAGGACTGTCTGTGATCCTTTACCCCATGACGGTGCTCTGCAGAACATTTGATTCTGCTCATTACAGTCTCAGAGAGACCTGTTACAAGTGCTTTACATACCCCTGCTCATGGTCTTTATATGATAGGAGAACATTAAGGTTTGCTGTGATTAAGCTAATAGGCTACTAGGCGACAAAGATGGGATTTTGAGTGACATTAAGGACGTTTTGACTGTCACTCTGTCCTCTCGCAAGGTGTGAAGAAGATTTGTCAAAATCATTTGCATCCCCATGCACCCATGACATTCCTCTGGGTCTTGGTTGGCCCCTTTCTCCTGACAGATTAGGACATGCACAATTTAACCTATCACTGCTCCAGTGGAAAACTTCCAAATCCAAATTGTGTCAAACACAATCTTCACTGCATGTTTTTATCCCCACAGGACCCTGATGGCCTTGGGCTGTCGTGTCGTTCAGGTGAATCCAAATGCTGAGGACTCCCTCAAAAAGATAAAACTACCTAAGAAGTAAGTCCAACAGCTTAATTTTGCTTTACAGATGCCATAAGGCTCCACATTTCTTATCTATACATAACTCACTTCAGAGATTAGAATTGTACTAGATAACAATTAAAAAGAGAGAGTAGCTCAGAATGATTTGAGTTTTCCAGCTGAAAGATAAAATACTTTACACTTGGCCTTTATACAATAAGTGAAATAAAAAATGGTGAGTTAAATGCTTTGTAAACCCAGTCTATGGTCTTTAAAATGTCCAGCACTGTGCAAAAAAGGATATTTACCACACACTGTATGTACCACCATAAATATTTACAGTAGATCAGTCTACAAATGTGGGTAAACTAGGTGGATTTACCCTTTTTGACATCCATAACTGAGTGAATGTGTTTTCCTAGCTATATGATGTCCAATGGTTATAAGCCGTCCCCTCTGGACCTGTCAGACATAAAACTGACTCCAGGTCAGGAGCTGCTGGTGGACAAACTGGCAGAGAACGCACACAATGTATGGGCCAAGGACCGCATCAAACAGGGATGGACCTATGGCATCCAGCAGGTAAAGCGGTTGATATCTTGTTCAGTGTGTGAGGATTGAAACAGGCTCAAACTTCGTACTACAAAGCTTCCACAATGTTAAATTGTAACGCAGTTGCGGGAAAATAAAAATGCTTGCCTGAAAAAATGCAACAGAGAATCAAAGTCAAGCCTTCTAGTTGCTGTTTCCAGCATTGCTGCTTTTTTTTATTTGCCCACTTTCTCCCTGGTGGTTCATTAACTCCCATCCGTTACAGTCTATACCTCACTAATACACGTCAGATAGTTTTGCCTGACATTTCCCAGCTATAGGTCATTATTCAATACACAGCAAGATGTTCTACAGCCTCAAAGGGCAACAAGCCTCAAAACATTTTGTACAGTGTTCTGCATACAGCATGTTCCTGACGATCTAGAGAACAAAGAAATGGTTCACTTCATACTTCACACTTTTCAAGTTCATTTACAACCTAGTTCAAGAAATTATTTGTTCTAACATACATTAATTTTGGCATATTTTACATATAATGTGGAAGAAAAGGGTTTTCATATAGCTTTCTGAATACGAGAGGAAGCTTAGCATTTGTGTGGTTCAAGAAAGGTGAATAATATTTATAAAATCAGATTTAGTCTAGATCTTGTCTAGATCAAGGGTTGTGGGTCGTCCAAAGCACTGATCAGTGATTTGGACAACCACAACCCTTGAAAAATGCCACAAGGTTTTCAGTTAAGCCCTTTAGGAAGAGGAAAGCTTATGTTATGTCAGGCCAAACAAACATTCTGGGATCTTAATAAGCAAAGCAAGATTTTAAATTAAGCCACACAAATCTGCTTAAGCAGTATTAATATGATACCTCCATGTTTGCACCTCGCCCCCAGTGGGATTACTGTAATGGGAAATGACCCAGGAAAGATAGAGGAAAGTGATTAGCATCAGTGGCCTAGTGGCAATAAATGGGCAATTAACTTGTCAATTACTGGGACTGACAGCAGTCGTAGCAAACACAACAGCTGTAGGACTGAGCTGGCTCCCCTGAGTCAGCCTACAATTGGTAAAATAAGCAGGGATAGTTGGTGGTGGGTTTGCTTATTCAGTTTTTTTTCATTGCCTTCTGTCCCTCCAGGATCTGAAGAGTAAGCGTAACCCTCGTCTGGTTCCTTATGTTCTGCTGGATGAGCGCACCAAGAAGTCAAACAGGGACAGCCTGAGGGAGGCTATCCGCACTTTGATTGGATATGGTTACAACATTGAGCCCTCTGACCAAGAATCCGGTGAGTTCGCCCCATGGATGTAAGCATGTCCTGAGAAGGTGACTTAGTTTCTCTAGTCTAGATAAAATATTCAGCCTGCTAACGCTATGTATGTCCCTTTCATTGACTAGGACAAGTGGTTGAGCGGCTTAGCATAGACAAGATCCGGTTCTTCAGAGTAGAGAGGACGTACGCAGTGAAGTCCGGGAAATGGTACTTTGAATTTGAGGCTGTGACAGGAGGAGACATGAGAGTGGGCTGGGCCAGACCTGGATGTAAGCCTGATGTCGAGCTTGGCACAGATAAGCTGGCATTTGTCTTTGACGGATACAAGGTAAGATGTCAACCAAACGTAAATATTATGCATTCACATTGCATTACACTATGGTAAAAGATTTTATAGAATTAAATGCAAATTCATTAAGATTAATGGGTTTGCAATGTTAATAATAATAACTCACGCTGAGACAAGTGACAGGTATTGAGATACATTTTACGTTTGCCATATTTGTGCTATTATCTGTTTCTGAATATCATGTGTGTGCATCAGGGTCACTGTCTGAACATGGGCAGCCGTTTGTTTGGGCGCTGCTGGCACGCTGGGGATGTGGTGGGCTGTATGATCAACATGGAAGACAAGTCAATGATCTTTACCCTCAATGGAGAGATCCTAATCACCACCAAGGGATCTGAACTCTGCTTCACTGACTTTGAGACTGAGGATGGTGAGGAAGTGTGTATGTGTGTGTTCAAATGTGGTAATAGAGTCATTTATACGACTACGTGTCAGACTGATAAGGTGATATAAAAAGAGTTTGCATGTCCTCGACATCCTCTACTCATTCTTTAGTGAGGCCTTCACATGCAGAGCAGGGAACATTAACCTAGAATGACCATGCTGGGCCTTATAAGTGAAAAATAAGTGGCCGCCTGTAACGAAATCACCCTTATTTAATGTGACACTTGTAAATTGCCTTTTTGCAAAAGCTGGATTGATTTTCCCTCCCCTCTCAATGTGTGTGTTCATAGAGGCTTTATTCTCTCCTCCCTCCATTTCTCGCCCTCTTCCCTCTCTCTCTCCTTTAATTCTTCTGGCTGCCCTTCAGGGTTCATTCCAGTGTGCAGTCTTGGCCTGTCTCAGGTGGGTCGTATGAATCTCGGGAAAGATGCTAGCACCTTCAAGTACTACACCATGTGTGGCCTTCAGGAGGGCTTTGAACCCTTTGCTGTCAACATGAACAGAGAGGTCACCATGTGGTTCAGCAAGCGTCTGCCTACTTTTGTCAATGTGCCAAAGGACCACAATCACATAGCAGTAAGAAAGCTACTGTATGACATATGATCTGGCAGAAATCAGAAAATTGGTCATGAGATGTACAGAGAGATTTTCTTCCTGTTTGCAGGTAACCAGGATTGATGGCACCGTTGATAGCCCTCCTTGTCTTAAGGTGACCCACAAAACATTTGGCACGCAGAACAGTAATGCTGACATGGTGTTTTGTCGTCTCAGCATGCCTGTAGAGTTCAACTCTCACTTCAAGTCCAGTCCAGTTGTAGACATGAACGGATTGCATGAGGAAGACACCCTTAAAGTGAAACACAGGTATTCACACTGTCAAAGTCATTATTTCGGTAATACTGACCTCTTCTTTTGCTTCTTGAAAATATTCATGGTGACCTGGTGATGTGGTTAAAGCTGTTGGGTATATCAGATCATTATTCTGATAAGTAAACCATTAAAAATGAAAACCAAAACTATGCTAATGTCAATCGCTTGTTGAATGTGTTTTTTAAAGATATCCACTGCGATCTGTGAGGCACAGTGATGAAAGTAGACGAGTGGACTACAGCAACATCACCATGGTATTGACTCGCCTTTTTTTTTTACATAGGGTTGCCTTGCAAAATCTAAAGTGTTGGGCTAACTCTAATATGTGACTTGCAGTACTACCACTCAGTGAGGGTCTTTGCTGGTCAGGACCCTGCCTGTGTGTGGGTTGGGTGGGTAACCCCAGACTACCACTACTATAGCAACAACTTTAACCTCAGCAAAATCAGGACAGTGACTGTGACCCTGGGTGATGAGCGAGGACGAGTCCATGAGAGGTTCCCGTGAATGTTTTGCAACATTATAATAATCTATGTTTGACCACTCATGTGTTATAATAACATTGATACTTGCACTTTGACAGTGTGAAAAGAAGTAACTGCTACATGGTGTGGGGTGGTGATGTGACCAGTGCTGCTCACACCTCCACTCGCAGCAACGTGGACCTGGAGATTGGCTGTCTGATAGACCTGTCCACCGGCCTGGTAACATTCACCGTCAACGGCAAGGAGATATCCACAACCTACCAGGTACTGAACACATATTTTGTTCGAACCCCTGAACTCATCTGACTTCCATTTTATATTCTTTCTAAATGTACACTAACAACACAGTCAGTTGCTTCCGTCATCTGCAGCGACTTCACAGTCGCCTACCAACAGCTTTTTCTGCTGACCTTGAGAGCGACTCGACTTTTCTTTGCATATTTTCCAAAAAGAGCAGTGACGTTGGTATTGTTGAATGTTACACTTAGGATTCGCACTATGAGAGCTAAATCTTAAAGAACCTTTCGAAGGATATAATCTTCTTATGTTCTCCCTCGCTGAAATTCTGTGAGGCTTCACCCGTCGCTGAGTCATCCTGCCAGCTGACACTCTCGAATGATCATGCACAGTCACACAAACACACTAACAACGTCCATGTGCACGCCAAGTGGTTGAGTCTCATGATGTAAGCTGCTTTCTGCAAGTCATGCTCTCCCACTCCTGCAAGCTTTTGATGTGTACTTCCTGTTGGGATCTTTTAAGGTATTAACTTCCTGTGCTCTGTACACTCCAGGTGGAACCAAACACCAAACTCTTTCCCGCTGTGTTTGTGCGACCCACAAGCCCGAACCTCTGCCAGTTCGAACTGGCTAAAATAAAGGTAATGTGTAAAACCCTTGTATGTGCCAAAAGAGTTTTTCTGTATACATATTTTTTGCTTCCATTTCTAATAGTCCCACCATGTTAGGTATATTTAAGGATGTATGGTTATTATATAGTGGATAATTGTGGACCTACAATGCAAAGAAGCAAGAAAGATGTCAGTATTGTATAAACATGTACAGTAGTGATCATGGAAATGCTCACAGTATGCTCCTTTTCAATTTAACAAGTGCAGCAGTACCTTTCCTGTATCTCACCTTGTGTTCAGAGATGCAGACCACACACAGTGATGCACAGCTAGACACTTCCCAGCTGGCTTCACTAGGTTAACATTTCAACATGATACTGTACTGTCTATATCTGCACCAAACATACTGAACGCTTCACTAGCATGACAAGTGTTTGCTTTTGTTTGGAAGAGAAAAAGAGAAGACTGTGACTGAGCAATAAAGTATCACTGACACAAGAGAAATAAGTCGCAGACAAATTTCCACTGTCTTCTCCAGAGAAACGACAGCATAATTATTTTCATGCACGAATTACTTTCCGAGGCGTCACCCAGAGTGTACTAAGAGTGTCGAGGTCAGGGTGCTGAATATTGTGTACTGTACTTTGTGTCCTTTAACCACTTTGGCATTGACATTTTTTTTTCATTACATCCGTGTTTATTTACTCTCTCCAGAATGCCATGCCTCTTTCTTCAGCCATTTTTAAGAGTGAACATAAGAACCCGGTGCCCCAGTGTCCGCCTCGGCTTGACGTCCAGACCATCAACGCAGTTCTTTGGAGCCGTATGCCCAATACTTTCCTTAAAGTGGAAACAGCCAGGGTCAACGACAGACATGGGTGGGTGGTCCAGTGTGTGGAGCCTCTGCAAATGTTGGCTGTGCACATACCTGAGGAGAACAGGTACAGTACACATACAGTACATGAAAGATACGGATGCTTAGTTAACTAAGATTTAAACTTCAGAATCATTAGTTGCACTACACAGGGCTGTTGCAGTGTAAGATACATCGTCAAACACAAAGCTGAACAGGCTGATTTTCTTTGGTTGTCTTAAAATCTCTCCCCCTTTCATTTCAAAGGTGTGTCGATATAATGGAGCTGTCTGAGCAGGAGGACCTGAGGAAGTTCCATTATCACACGTTAAAGCTCTACTGTGCCCTCTGCGCTCTGGGAAACACCCGTGTGGCCCATGCCCTGTGCAGCCACCTGGACCAATCCCAACTCTTATACACTATTGACAACCAGTACCTGTCAGGCATGCTGCGCGAGGGCTTCTACAACGTCCTGATCAGCATCCACCTGGAGACAGCCAAAGAGGCTCGACTCATGATGAAAGATGAGTTCATCATACCCGTCACGCCCGAGACGCGCTCCATCCGTCTCTTCTCTGACACTAACAAAAAGCACCTTCCACCAGGGGTGGGCCTTAGCACGTCACTCAAACCGCGCCTGAACTTTGCTCCACCCTGTTTCATCAACACCAAGCGGGAGCAACACCTTTACAGTCCTCAAGTCCCACTAGATGCACTGAAGGAGAAAGCGATTGTGATGTTGACTGAGGCTGTCCAAGGTGGAGGGCACCATATTCGAGATCCTGTAGGAGGAGGTGTGGAGTACCAGTTTGTGCCAATCCTCAAGCTCATCAGCACTTTGCTCACTATGGGCGTATTAGGCAGCGAGGATGTTCAAAAGATCTTGCTGCTCATTGACCCGAATGTTTTCAGAGAGACACGTGAGGAGGGAGCCATGGGATCTACAGACAAAGAAGGACTCAAAGGGACAGAGGAGAAGGCTGTGGAAGCTGGAGAAAAGGAGGCAGCCAAAGAGGCTAAACAGCCAATGAAAGGCCTGCTGGAGAAAAGGCTGCCTGAGCCCGTTAAACGACAGGTAGTAATGAACACACATGAACAGATTAGGCACTATCTTAAACATGTTAAACACCGATATGTAAAATCGATGGACATCTTCATCTACTAATGCCAAAGCACTTCTAAAGACTAACGCAGCTGCATTTCCAATCACATGCTTCATAACTGCTCTGCTGTAATAGACCTATTCACAAGTCAGTCAAACATGAAATGGCCCTCTCTCTCTGTATTGAACAAATGATCTCTCTGGTTAAAATGTCTCTTTAATAGGTGGGATAATCTGATGTAATGCTGTTTATATGTTTTCCTAACAGGCTTGTTTGTAACAGCTGTATCTAGGCGAGCAAAACAGTGACGCAACAGTCCTGGCAGTGTTGTTGTTGTTGATCTCCTCCCCTTGTCTGTTGCCCAGATGTGCGAGCTTCTCCACTATTTCTGTGACTGTGAGCTGAAGCACCGTATCGAGGCCATCGTGTCGTTTTCCGACAGCTTTGTCTCGAAGCTGCAGTACAACCAGAAGTTCCGCTACAATGAGCTGATGCTGGCCCTCAACATGTCAGCGGCGGTTACTGCAAAGAAGACCAAAGAATTCAGATCGCCTCCTCAAGAACAGGTGACACTATTAAGACCATAGTCTGTTGCGATTGGACTGAAGCTGTGATTTCTGAGTCTGACAGATCGTACTCACAGGGAGATGTCAATCAAACTGTCATACGCCTCCCAGAGGAGCTCTGATCATCCAAAAAAACTGATATCAAAGTTCAAATCAGTCACATGGGGTAAATGGCTTCACACAAGAAATTTAAGCTACTGACTGAACTGAAATAAAGCCTGGAGGCTGGCTGCTTCAAATGATGCATGCATTTCTATAATTCATCGGGGAACGTAACTTTTGTAATTTTCCACACAGAGTACATAGCTAATTTCTTTGTCTCCCACCAGATTCCCTTTAGATTTTTGTAAAGCTGAATTCCCAAAGTTTGTCTCAGTGGCTAAACGTGAATGAGAGCTACTCTAAATATTCCCCAGAGCACTCTTTTTGTGTGTGTGTGTGTGTGTGTGTGTGCACGCACATCTAGATAGTAAAGAAAGCCTGAAGGCAAATTCACCTTTCTTGTCTGTGGCTTCATGTCAGTCACACTCTAATGAGAGTGCAGAGTCAAGTGCATGCACACACACACACGCGCGCGGTACAGTATCCCTTTAGGGCCACATTTGGAGACAGGGTTCAATGCTTCACAGCTACTTTAATGACTTCACAAGGAGGAATCAGACACTTTAGGTGTCTTTTCTTTCTCTCCGTCATGTACATCATCTCCTTTTAAGGGCATTTAATTTACTTGTCGGACTTTGTATGTTTTCCCTTTAGATCAACATGCTGCTGACCTTCAGTATGGGCGAGGACTGCCCATGTCCAACAGACATCCAGGAGGAACTCTATGATTTTCACAACCAACTGCAGCTCCATTGTGGTGAGATGCAGATTTTGCACAACCTAAATTAGCTGCCTCACCAGATCCTGTAACATTATCGTGAATCATTATGCATTATTGCATCTAATATGATACAGTACGATGTCCTTACATTTTAAGAACCTTATAAATTAAGATAACAGTAATTTTACAATGTATTGCCCACTTTTCAAATGAAAAAGAAAGCATATACAATAATAGCTCTTTTTGCTGTGATTGCCACTGTGTCTGCATGGTGCCAGTACTTGCTCTCAGAAATGCTTTCTGTTTCCCTCTCTGCATGTCCATGTGTCTCTTGACAGAGGAGTTATAGTTCAGTGCCTCTCACACTGCTCTGACATTTTGTTGTTTCCATAAATAATGGAATTGCCCAACTCTCTGTGACACTACCAATCTAATAGCAATTTCAGCCATGCCACCAACCTGTCATGGCAACAATAAAACTCAACGTGAAATCGCCGCAAAATAGGAGACTCTGCACATCCTGCGTTGCTCATCGAACACATTGGCTACAAACATGTCTGCTGAGCTCACAGGATCCCATCTTGATAGAAATATTGCTTTGATATGCTCCATGTATATAGTGTGTCTTCCTGTTTGTGCCGTGTAGGAATCCCTATGGAGGAAGACGAAGACGAACAAAATACATCTATCAAAGGTCGTCTCCTAATGCTGGTGAACAAGATCAAAGGCCAGTCTCATAAAGTAAAGGAGCCCACGGAGAAGGAGCAATCTGCGCCATGTGAGGAAATCACTGTTTTTATTGTAATATGTTAATAGTTGTTTGGTTAAAAATAGATTTGTGATTGGCCTCAAGATATGAATTAGAACTATTTGTTAGCTCTGACATCACCTCAGCTCACCTCACCTCTAAATACATATTACTGCCAGTAAGCTTCAAACCAAGCGTGTCCCTGTAGCCATAGCAACACACAGAGACAACAGCAACCTGTAAACAGGGAAAAAGGAAAAACCTTATTCACTAGCTTTTACTTTATTAAAAAAAAAAGACATTGATAAAGAAAACATCATCACTGTTTTCATATCGATTAGTATTTTTTAAACACAAAGTCCTAGATTTTCTATGCATAGGGTTTTTATATTTGTTACTGCCTCCTCAGAACACACACATCCATCCACTTATCCTACATTGTGTTTGTTTACAGTCTATACAGCTGTAAGAGCTCATTGCCTCTGTTCTGAGCTTAGACAGAGAATTAAAAGAGCCCCCGAGTTTTGCTGCACTAGCGCCATCAGTCGTCTTTCTATTTGTCTGGCTGGTGTCATGTGGACTAAAGCAGTCATTTCCATTTCAATTTCTTTTCAATTTCATTATGGTAATATGGAGCTTGGTGGGGGAAGAGGCTCCCGAGTGAAGAGCATCTTCCATCAGCTGCTCTGAGAAAGATGAGAGAAAGAAAAAATATGACCATAAAACCAAATCTTTCACTTAATTAAATCCTTAGGCACCTGTGCGTGCGTGGGCCAAAAACTACACAACTATGAGCACACACAGGAACAAAAAGCATTTCAATCACAGAACTCAATAACTGGGGTGCTACAAATGCAGAACAAGTTGTACCTAATTTTCTGTCTCAAGCACCACTCTGTGCCAGGGACCACCACCAAGTCACTGATGGCAAATTATTACTGGTAAAAAATAGACTCTATGTTGCTCTGCTGGGCTTCAGTGTAGAAGGCAGCGCGCCATTTGAAGCCGCTGTTCACAGCTTGAGTTTTATTTATTAGCTTACAGCAATTTCTCTCTCATATTTTTCTGGGTGTTACCCTTTTCTGGCGCTAAAACTATATATTGCATAGAAAGAAACTAGCTAACGAAAGACAGGGAACTTTATTACTTACAAAAACCTTTCTAACAATCTGTCAGCAGTTGCTTCACCATACCGTCCTCGTCTATTCCTGAAAATGATGCTGGCGCAAGGACTGCCCAACTGCAGATGGATAAATTAGGGCTGGAATATGTGGCCCCGTCTGCAGACACTGAAACACAATCTCTCTCCTGGGATTAGGGGGGACCTTGATAAGGAGCGTGTAAGACCACAGCACTGACCTGATGAAAATAGAGGATACTATGTTGTTTTTTTGAAAGAGTGCTTTTGTTGGTGGTGTCCGCGGGGTGTTGTATAAAAGATTGAGAGACTGATTAGAGGACTGGTTTGTAGTGACAGCAAGTTCAGGTGCATCACTTTTACTTCTGAAACAGAGAAAGCAACAGAGAGTGACAGGAAGAGAGAGCAGCAATGAAGTGAGAATCGAACCTAAAGTTTGAGCCTGCACGCATATGTTAGCATGCAGGGAAGGGAAGACGAACTGTCAATGGAAGTTCTCGATCCATCATTTTATTCATTATAAGAATGAAGCAAAAGCAGAGCAGAACTCTGGGTTTAATCGTTTATCCACCAGAAACATGCTCAAACGAGCTGCTCATGAACTGCTTTAAAGAAACATGATGGAGTTGTGTGATCTCTCATTTCTAAAAAAAAACTGCTTCCATCCATCAGTGTAACTCCAGACGGGTCAGATTTGTTTGTTGTGGCGCAGCGAGGGGGAAAGTGCCAGAGGAGTGTGTCCAGGAGCAAAACAGAGGGAGGGGGGATTGAATGAGCGTGTTTGATAGTGTGACAGAATGGGAGTCAGGTGTTGTGAAGCATGTTGGCTGAGAGGAAGAAATGTCACTTCTCATTTTGGAGCAAGCTGGTGCTTCTGCCCTTTCTCTGACAGCCACACAAGTCACTGCGGCAGGATCGGTTACCGCTGGCTATGACATTCTGCTGGCTCCTCACCCATCGCACAACATTCACACATATACACACACACACACACACACACTTACATTGATTGACAGCCTGGTATGAAACAGTCTGTTGGAAAACCAACAGATCCAATCAACCAGTCACGGTGGCCTTAAAAAATACAATCACCTAATTGCAGCGCTCTGAAGAAAATCAATTGTGTGTAAATTGCTCCATCTTTTATGTTTCTGCGATGTTTAATTGATGTCTTGTTGTTCTTGTTTATTTATACCCCAAGAACACACACAAAAACAAATGTGCACACCAACTCACCCACACAACCTATTGATCGAGTTTTAATGAAGCCTTAAGGGTAACCCACGTATGGGATGTCCAAACAAATGTCTCCATTCAACAACAGAAGCAGGCTATAATGCTGTTCAGAACTATTAATACATCATCCACTTCCTCTCCCTTATTCTTTACATAACAGGGCCGTCTTCCGCTCCACTTAAAATTTGCCTCGCTGTGTGTGTTCTCACTTTGCACAGAAGAAGAAAATAACTCTGACATTGTTGGATGCCAGCTGATTAGCCCTCCTTTAAAAGTGGAGGCTTGTAGTGGTGGCTTAGACACGTGTGCAGTCCCGTTAGCCCGACTGAAGTCACGTGAAACGCTTTGAAGGAGCTGTCTGTTGTTTTTGTTCTGTGTGCAAGGTCTTATTTGCATCAGTGAGTCAATTTGGGAATACAGCCTTTGAATTGAGTCCTTTTTTTTTTTTTATCTTTTCAATACCCTGCACTGACAGTGAAAAGGTGGGAATACCCAGCTAAGTGGAGAATCCGGTAACATCACATCAGTCTAATAGGGCGTCATATTGGAGGAGGTGTGTGTGTGTGTGTGTGTGTGTGTGTGTGAGTGTGTGGGTCTAAGGAAGACATGCTTAAAAAATTTTTGTCTTTGGTGTGATCTCAGTTATTGGAGAGAAATATTATAGTGTTTTTCTCTGAAGGCCAGTAATATGCATCTTCTAAGACACTGCAATGGGCCCTTTAAAACTTTCTCTGTCCTTTTAAAAAGCGAATTTATCTTATTGTTTAATATGCGTTTAATGTATTGTTCCTTTGTTGCTCCATAAATAATTATTATATAGCTACATAGCTGTTTTTATTTTTTATGAGAATCCTCCTAAATGTCGGGAAATCTCTGGAAAGTGAATTTACATTTAAGCATGCAGGGAGAGACTAATGTAATATTAGCTATGCAACAGTTTAAGTGCAGTAATCAATGTTTTGTTTTTAACAGTTGTTGAAATTACTGTTGTTTTCCTGCAGAGGAAGGCAGCTGTTTTCAGTGAAAAGGTTCTGCTACACTATGTAGACCTCCATAACACCAAATAATAATAGAAAGCAATTTAGGGGCATGCTTGTTATTATGTTTACAACTCATTTTAATAAAACAAACTTATCAATTGTCTTCACCCAATCTTCTTTCCAGCCAACCTGAAGGAGCTGATCTCTCAGACGATGGTGAGCTGGGCCCAGGAGTGTCATATCCAGGACCCAGAGCTCGTTCGCAAGATGTTCAGCCTGCTCAGGCGGCAGTATGACAGCATTGGGGAGCTCCTTCGAGCCATGAGGAAGACTTACACCATCAGTGCTGCCTCAGTTCAGGACACCATTAACCTCCTGGCCTCCTTGGGGCAGATCAGATCTCTGCTGTCTGTTCGCATGGGGAAAGAAGAGGAGAAACTCATGATCGATGGCTTGAGGTGGGTTGCTACATGTTTTATTAATTCTCCAAAGTCCTCCTTTATATTAAAAGATACACATGCTTTAAATTATTTATATATAATATAATAATATTATATATATATATATATATATATATATATATATATATATATATATATAATATAATGATTATTATTTTTTCCATCTCCAGCGATATCATGAACAACAAGGTTTTCTACCAGCACCCGAACTTAATGAGAATACTTGGCATGCACGAGACTGTCATGGAGGTCATGGTCAATGTTCTTGGAGGAGACAAGTCCCAGGTTTAACAACTTCTCCCTCTGTGTTTATCTCTGCTTCTGTCGTTTGTGTATAAAATATGTGTGCGTTAATGAGCAGCACAGTCTGAAAGCGAGGACGCAAAGAACACAATGAGGCTGGCTGGCTGGCACTGTTTGAACATGTCGGGCCTTTTAAGACATTAATTAAGAAGAAAGATTTACAGTAACAAACCCTGGGAAGGTCATTAAAATGAACACTCTGCTCCAGATTAAATCAGCACCCCCTCAAAAGCACTTATTATCCAACTGCTGCTTTTTAGGTGACAATTTTTAACCATGTCTAGTCTATATTTGTTTTCACTGTGCATAAATAAAGACTTTGTATTAAAGTCCAACTAGCGCAGATGCATGACCGTAATTAGTCTCTATGTGAAATCCCACAGGAAATTGCATTCCCCCGGATGGTGGCGAGCTGTTGTCGCTTCCTATGCTACTTTTGCCGGATCAGCCGCCAGAACCAGAAGGCCATGTTTGACCATCTGAGCTACCTACTGCAGAATAGCAGTGTGGGTCTTGGTGGGTACAGCTCTCGATGTCTCTGTTTAGTTACCTTTTTTTTAATATCCATCATACTACTTGGAGATCAGCTAAGCTACTACATTATTTCACTAGATGTAGATCAAACTGAGTATGAATCAACCAAATCCTGCAAATTGTAGGATGTAAAATGAAAATGAAGATGCAACTGAAGATATTATGGTTGCTACACTTGCCACCTGTAGAACCAGCTGCACGATGAAAAACAAACTCCAAGGACTTTCATTTCAGCATTTTCATTATTACGAGTGACACATTGCAATAACACCTTTTGCTATCATAGGGTTTGTTCTGTGCATCTGAGCACTGAGAATCTTTCTGCAAAGTGTGCTACTGATCTCACATTCTGTTAGATGGGAACGCCACAGTCTGAGCTCCCTGCTGGGGTGAGAGAGCATCTCCGCTGGATGCACAAACTTCCTATAGTGAAGCTACAGTATACAGTACACACATACAGATCACAGGTTGCTCATTAAACAGGTCAAAGCAAGTTGCATACATGTGACAGAGTAAGCAAACAACAACAAATAAAAAGAAACTGTTGATTGATGATGCATGTGTGTTTCGATTGTAGCTTCACCAGCTATGAGAGGCTCCACTCCTCTAGATGTGGCTGCCTCCTCAGTGATGGACAACAACGGCCTGGCTCTGGCACTGGAAGAACCTGATCTTGACAAGGTAACACTTCCTGCTATTTTTGGTGAGTTTTATTTTCTGTACAGGAAAAGTCAGTTGAAATTGAGGGATCCACCAATGTGTTTTTTTTTTACATTGGAAGGATATACTCAAGTTGAAAAAGGATAAACAGATGAAACCATATTTATTATGTTCTGTACTGTGTGTTCTTTGTTGTAGGTGGTCACTTACCTAGCAGGCTGTGGTCTCCAGTGTTGTCCGATGCTCCTGGCTAAAGGTTATCCTGACATTGGCTGGAACCCCATTGAGGGAGAGCGTTACCTTTCCTTCTTGCGGTTTGCTGTCTTCGTAAATGGTACAACTGCTGTTGCCATCCCCTTGCTTATTCTATTTGACACTCACTCACTGTATCTCAGTGCTGTCTGAATATAAACAAAATGCTTCCAAAGGTTCAACCAAGTGTCCAAGAACGTCAGTCACTTGCCTGAAGTTTACCTGTTTTTTGCCTGAGGCTTAAGAATAGTGCTGTTTATATGTGAGATGCTACAGAATCTAAATGTGTGCTGACATTTATTATGCATCATCCATTCACATTACTTGTGTTTCAGGTGAGAGCGTGGAGGAGAACTCCAGTGTTGTGGTCAAGCTGCTCATCCGTCGCCCGGAGTGTTTCGGACCTGCCCTGAGGGGAGAGGGAGGGAACGGTCTGCTGGCAGCCATGAAGGAAGCCATTAAGATCTCTGAGACGCCGGCTTTGGATCTGCCTGGCTCTGTCCAGGGAATCAGCCCCGATGTGTAAGCCATGAAGATCAGGCAAAGCTAATCAAATCAAAGCTGAGGCCTGACCCTTATGATCGGCTGCTCATCCCACTAGATCCTTTTAAAAATGTTCCTCTTGTCTGAGTTTTTTGTCCTCTACTCTTCACTTTCTCTGCTGGTAGGTCTGCTGATGGTGATCATGAGGAGGAGGTGGTACACATGGGCAATGCCATCATGTCCTTCTACTCTGCACTTATTGACCTGTTGGGACGTTGTGCCCCAGAAATGCATGTATGTTTCTTAGAAATTGTCATTATTTAGCTGTTTTTCATTTCCCAGAATTCACGTCCTTTTCCCTCTTTAGCTCATCAGCAAGGGGAAAGGTGAAGCCTTGCGTATTCGTGCCATACTGCGCTCTCTGGTGCCCATTGAGGACCTGGTGGGAATTATCAGCATACCACTCAAAATCCCTGTCATCAACAAAGGTGCTAGTCACAATATGGTTACAATATACCTTTAAACCTCCTCAGAAGACACAACCTCTTCATTTGCATGCTACAACATGTCTACAAAACTCTACACATTCAATGCAAGGTGGAAGGTTATTGATTCCATTTCACTGCTCATGCCTTTTTAATCAGCACAACGCTTTACTGCACACTCCCATAGCTCCGAGTAAGCCAGATCATTTCTATAGCGAGCTGTCTTGCTCTATTGATTGATCTGCATAAGCATGGCACAACTCGCCTCTTAAATTTGCTGCTGTGAGCACCGCCACACAAGCTCTGTCAGCAGGCCAAGAGTGAAGACAGAAGCGGCTCCAGCACCAGAAAACTCTCATCCACAGTCTGCTGCATGCTGCCTAATGAATACACATGACTCTCTTAATCAGAAAAGACTTGTCATTATGTACTGTAGTTGTACCAAGGGAATTTACACCTGGAGTACTCTGTTCAAAATGTTTTGCCCTCCTTTCTTTGTCTGTATTCTCTCAGATGGTTCAGTGACAGAACCTGACATGTCAGCCAGCTTCTGTCCAGACCATAAGGCTCCCATGGTGCTGTTTTTGGACCGGGTGTATGGCATCGAGGACCAGAGCTTTTTGCTTCACCTACTCGAAGTGGGCTTCCTTCCTGACTTAAGAGCAGCTACGTCTATGGATACGGTAGGTAAAGCTGACAGCAACACAAGGGAGTAATAAACAGCATGTGTTTATTAATAATAATTATTATTATTATTATTACAGGAGGGTTTGTGTACTACTGAGACAGCCCTAGCCATGAATCGCTACATCGGGTCAGCCATGCTACCCCTCCTCACCCGCTGTGCCCCCCTCTTCGCTGGCACTGAGCACTATGCCACCCTCATTGGCTCCACTCTTCACACCATCTATCGCCTTTCCAAGGGCCGGTCACTGACGAAGGCCCAGAGAGATGCCATAGAAGAGTGCCTGCTGTCTGTCTGCAAGTGAGGAGCAGAAGAAACTCTTTATAAATAGTTAAACCTTTCTCTACCCAGTGATAACACACCAAACACTTGTGATATCTCTGCTGGCAGGAATTTACAGAACATTTTATTAGCTTTCTACTAATTTCTACTATAACTCAGAGCCAGAGTTCCCTAAATAATCCGCTAAGTCAGTGTGACAAAAGTGGTTTAGTGTGAAGATGTGATGGTTGAAGTCAGCCCAGGGCAGCAGCACCGCTCTTATCTCTCTCTCAATATTCTGCAGACACCTTCGTCCCTCTATGCTACAGCAGCTCCTGTGTCGTCTTGTCTTTGATGTCCCCTTGCTGACCGATTACTGCAAGATGCCTCTCAGGGTGAGCAAACATTTCTTCGCTCTGTATTTCATATTCCCTAACCACATGCTTTAGCCCCTTTCTGTAACATAAGGGTAGTTTTGTTTGTGTGGTCGCTGCATGGTCAACCTTTGCTACCTCTGTTTATAGATTGTCTGCTTGGTGGAGACCTACCAACAGTACATTTCCACCAACTCTAGAGCAGTTTGATTGTAATAATACAGGTGTTCACCTGTGTCTTTCAGTCACTCTGTCTTGCCCTTCTCCCCCCTCTGTTTGCTCCAGCTGCTAACCAACCACTATGAACAGAACTGGAAATACTACTGCCTCCTGTCGGGCTGGGGCAGCTATGGCACGGCATCTGAGGATGAATTACTGCTCACCAAGAAAATCTTCTGGGGAGTCTTTGATTCTCTGTCCCAGAGGGTGAGGGGCCACTTATCTGTATTCACTGTCCATCATGTGTGTCTAACATGGATCCATTCCTCAGAAAGCATGTAAAGTATATGCCACGAATGTTCTATACAAATGAGAATCAGTTAAACGAGACTCACGTAATCCATCACAGTCTTGATTAGCATGTATATATACGAGGGGCGGATTGTGTGCGCTGAATTGAGAATATCTCTCTAAATACACACTTATAGAATGAGGCTGTGCAAAGGGTCAAACAGAAAACATTAATGGCTACAAAGCCATTAATCACACTGCTTCATCAACTTTTCTTCATTAACAGGGCTTCCTCTGGCGTCACATACTCTCAGATTAGGGTGATTGTATAGTTTTATTTAATGTCCAGGTTTAAATGAAAATAACTACATTAAACATAAAGTGCATGTTTAATAAAAATACATTTCGCAGAACTGTACTAACAATATTGCAGAATTTTAGTTTAACTGCAACTTTTTTTCTTACGCCATGCAGAAATATGACCCAGAGCTATTCAAGATGGCCATGCCTTGCCTCAGTGCCATAGCTGGAGCCTTGCCACCAGACTACGTGGATGCCTCTATTAGCACTGCTGTGGAAAAGCCTGTTTCTGTAGATGCTCAGGGCAACTTTGACCCCAAACCCATCAATACTGCTAAGTAAGAGGATGATGAGTAAGCTGTTTGAGCCAGATGCCATTGAGAAATACAGTATATGTACATCTTGACTAACCGTATCATATCAGTGATGGAGTATTCAGTCTAGAACTAATTGTCGAACTCTTTTTGTAGTATTGCACTCCCCGAGAAGCTTGAGCAATTTGCCAACAAATATGCAGAACATTGCCACGAGAAATGGTCTGCAGAAAAGGTAAGACCAAGGAAAGGTGCCTTATTTTAGTAAGGCAGTATTAGGCTTGGATCAAAAGTCAGAATAAAAGAGGACACTCAAATTGTCTCAAGTAAATACTGGACATAATGTTGATGATGTTGCTCTTTTTTCTTTTTTCAGTATCACTGTTCCATTAGATGTTTGTTACTGTCGAAAGGGGGTCTGTGGGCATGCTGGCAATAATTGTGCTAGTCTCTGTAAAAGGCCTCTGTTCTCTTTGGTGCCAAATGCTTAGCCTGCATAGTTGCATCTGTCAAAAATGTTCACAAGGGCTGAGAACAGCAAGAAGTAAATGCACCATGATGTGATGCACCACACCTTAATGTGTTCTATACTACGTCTCACCCAGTCTTTCAAATAGTAAATCATGTCCTTAGCGGACCCTGATGACAAAAAGAAATGATTTCACCCTTGTATATTTTTCTGTGCTTGTGCCTCAGGTGCTGCTGGGATGGAAATACGGAGACTGTGTGGATGAAAAGGCCAAGACTCACCCTCAGCTCAGAACCTACAAAGCCCTGACTGAGAAGGTACAGTATGTGGAATGTGACATTTGATAACAAGAGATAACCTAAATATTGAGATTTCCTGGGCTTAGTCCTTGTTTCCCATTTCTGCTCCGGTGCTTCAGGAGAAAGAGATTTACAGATGGCCAATAAGAGAGTCCCTGAAGAGTATGCTAGCAATGGGATGGAGCGTTGACAGGACCAAGGATGGAGAAAGCATGTCTCAACAGAGGGAGAATGAGAAAATGAGAAAAATATCGCAGACCTCTCAGGTAGATAACTCTTTCGTCTTCTCTGCTAGTTCTCAAGCACTCTTAGTTGCAGTATGTGCTGTTACTGCTGACCCAAGTTGATGACAGCTGCTAGTGGAGCACAGATCAGTGTCACACCTATTCCTTATTTATTTTCACCCATAAAACAAATGATTTCAACATGATAGTTAATTAACTCCTGCGTCTCACTGGAAATTTGAAATGTTTTTATATCCCCAGTCAAATGGCTTCAATCCAAGCCCAATAGACACAAGCAATGTGATCCTCTCCAGAGAACTGCAGGTGAGTGACTCCTCATTTGTTCTGTACTTTTTACCATTTGGATCAAAGGAACTGTCTGACTGCAAGAAGAGCGAAGAGCAAAATCTCCTGAATGTAAATGAGGAATGTGGGCTGTACATGCTCCTCACTGAGTTACCGTTTGTCTTTGGTCCAAGGGGATGGTGGAGGTGGTGTCTGAAAATTACCATAACATCTGGGCCAAGAAGAAAAAGAGTGACCTTGGAAGCAGAGGTGATTTTCTAATGAAGTCAATCATGGACGCATATTGAACAGTGACACCAGCAAAACAGCAAGGACTATTCTGTGTGTGTGTGTGTGTGTGTTTGTGTGGGTGGATGGGTAGATTAAGGTGGCACTCAGTTGTTGCAGTATTAACATGCCTGCATGGTGTTGACTAAATAGGTTCAGCTTAACGGTCTGTCTGCTCCACTGATTGAGCGTTTCTGAACGCTGGGTTGCATTTGTCCTCAGGTGGAGGCACACACCCTCTGTTGGTGCCCTATGACACGCTGACAGCCAAGGAGAAGGCCCGTGATCGAGAGAAGGCGCAGGAACTTTTTCGCTTCCTGCAAATCAATGGCTATAGCATCACAAGGTCGACACACACACACACACACACACACACACACACACACACACACATAGTCTCTTCCTGAATATGTTATCATTTTGATGTATTGCATTCATTTGGGACCACTCTCTAACATTATGTTTAGATAGTTTATCTCTATCAGTAGCCAACATAGAAATATAGTGACATTAAAGTGTTGATGTATAGATATTTTGTTATTACAGAGGTTTGAAGGACCTGGAGCAGGATTCTTCCTCCATGGAGAAAAGGTTTGCCTATAAGTTTCTCAGGAAGCTGCTCAAGTATGTTGACTCAGCTCAGGAGTTCATCAGTCACCTAGGTATCCTAACATTGAATAGGACATTACTACATGATATATTTATTTAAGTCGCATTACTTTATATTAAATGTCTATTTGTGTTTTGCCATTCCAGAGGCCATGGCTGCCAGTGGGAAAATGGACAGATCCCCTCATGAACAAGAAATCAAGTTTTTTGCCAAAGTAAGGATGCGACACAAATTCAGCCATGATTTTAATTTAACTTCCATCATCCTGATCTGATCTGGTCATCATTATTGTCCTCTGTCAGGTTCTTCTCCCTCTTATCGACCAATACTTCAAGAACCACTCTCTCTACTTCCTCTCCTCCCCCAACAAAAACCTGAGCAGCAGCGGTTACGCCTCCAACAAGGAGAAGGAGATGGTCACCAGGTGCCCTAACACAGCATGTAGTCACATCACCCGCAGCATGACAATAATTCTTTCTTCTTACTTACTTAAAATCTTAAACTTTAACAATCTTTATTTCCCAAATTTAATCATTGTGACTTTCTGGTTCCCTTTCTTCCTCTAACCTTCACTCCTCCAGCCTGTTTTGTAAACTGGCAGCTCTTGTCAGACATAGGATTTCACTCTTTGGTAAGCTGATCACCGTTCAATGGTCAGGAGTGTCTGTGTGTGTGGAAGTGTGAGTGATGAACTGACACATGAGCTGAAGCTAATAATGTGGTTTTAGCCCACAATTATGTAGACGCTATAATACTATCATATCAAGTTCTTGCACATGGTTGACAGTGTGCATGTTCACATCGTTTTGTATGATTTTGTGTTCATGTTGTCTCACAGGGAGTGATTCCACCACCATGGTGAGCTGCCTGCATATCCTGGCACACACTCTGGACACCAGGTGAGGACGAATTTGGCAGCTCTAACACTCACAACGGAACCTGGAACGTCTTCCTCTTCCTGGACGCTCTGAGATTTCCACTTGAAATAGAAAGTTTAAGACATTTAGAAGGAAAAGTTGTTAACAAAAGCTCTCAGTTCAATAATGAATGAGCAGAAAAACGAATTGCTTAAAAAGCCAATTATATTTTTCCCTGTGTAAAGTTATGACTTTGATTCTACACTCTTTTGGGCCTTCAAGGAGAGCAAATTTGTCATTTTCTTTTTTTAAAAATGATTGCTCCAGTTTCTTATGGGTAAACCTTGGCATTCACAAAGAGCAAAGTAAAACCAATTTCATATGCCACATGTTGCCCAAGGCTTTTAGTGTTCTTTGGAGACAACGTACAGTTCGTTAATGCAGCTGATTCGAACTGAGGCTAAATCAGTGACGTGTTATTGTGTCTTATTTTTGCTGAAGCGCTACAGCTGATGCCCACAGACTCTGTATTATATTTCCTACTGGGACTCAGTAGGAAGGAGAAAGGCTTAACAATGGGTAATTCATTTAGCTATGTTATGAACTGTGAAATGCTGCAATTGGACAGACTAATCAAATTAATGGACTGCGCTATGAAGTGTCACCCAGTATAAGTAGACGCACAGGAAAGCTCACCTTGAATTTAAACATCCACCTAATTCATTAAATACTGTAAATCATTTATGTTTCAGTGTAAGGGTGGTCGGGTTGATACTCATACTCCCATATTTCATGAAGAAAACCTTCACAGGCTGTGAGATTGAAGTAATTGTAAATATGAGTTTGTCGACTCTGAGTAAACAGGGTTGTCCTTTGCATACTAATGGGTACATCCAGTGGTTTCCTATAGCTCTGCCCTTGCATATAACCTCAATTAGTTTTATTTACTTATTGAGCTCTCTTTCACTCCAACAGGACGGTGATGAAGTCAGGCTCAGAGATGGTGCGGGTGGGGCTCAGGACATTCTTTGAGAACGCTGCAGAGGACTTGGAGAAGACATTTGAGAACCTCAAACTGGGGAAGTTCACTCACTCCCGCTCGCAGATGAAAGGGGTGTCGCAGAATATCAACTACACCACCGTAGCGCTGCTCCCCATCTTAACCGCTCTGTTTGAACACATCACTCAACACCACTTTGGAGTCGACCTGCTCTGTGAGTCCTGACAGCTGAACAATGATCAAACGTGCTGTTTGAGAGGTGCTAAAAACTGGAGTCAAGTGTCAATTCACACTTTATATACAACACATTCAGAAAGTAATTCCCTCCCCGTTCACCTTTTTCAATTTAACGTTGCAGCCTGATACTGAAAACCCTCCCTGCTCCACTGCAAAGCTATTTAAACCTACTTATCAGTGCAGTGCAGTAAGTGCAGTACACACTTTTATTTTCCTGATTTTACTTTCTTTTCAGTGGATGATGTCCAAGTGTCCTGCTATCGAATCCTAACCAGCCTGTATGCTCTTGGCACTGGGAAAAACATCTATGTAGAAAGGTATCCATGCTTAAAATCACGTTGATTGCTCAAAGACTCGGTTAAGAAACACACTAACTTTTAACAACTGTCTTTGTGGCCTTTAGGCAGCTGCCAGCACTCGGTCAGTGTTTGGCCACTCTGGCTGGGGCCATGCCTGTAGCCTTTCTGGAACCAATGCTGAATATGTACAACCCCTGCTCTGTCTTTAATACCAAGAGTGCCAGAGAACGAGCCAGTGAGTGCTATTTAATTATTCTAAAATGCAGAGTGCATTACCGGAGATGCACCAAGGGGCTAAATCAAACAGTTGTAAACATGGATATGATAATTCAATTCTTTAAAGACATAGGAAAAAGGACATAACTTGCTGATGTAACATGTAAATTACATATTAATCCACTGTGGTGTTTTTAGTCCTAGGCATACCAGATTCTGTCGAGGAGATGTGTCCCGGGATGCCGCGGCTGGATGGTCTGATGAAGGACATCAATGACATGGCTGAGTCTGGAGCACGGTACACAGAGATGCCCCACGTGATCGAAGTGGTCCTGCCCATGCTGTGTAACTATCTGTCCTACTGGTGGGAGAGGGGTCCTGAGAACCAGCCAAGCAGTGGGGGCAGTGTCTTCTGCACGACCGTGACCTCAGAGCACCTCAGCCTCATACTCGGCAACATCCTCAAGATCCTCAACAACAACCTGGGCATTGACGAGGCCTCATGGATGAAGAGGATTGCAGGTGACCATGAGTTTCCACACTCACTGCCACACCCTGACTCATTGCATGTGGAAGTGTATGTGTACTCTAGATCATATAATCAATAATCCTGCTTGAATTGGTGGTTTGACTTGGTTGAATTGCTAACGGCATAGCATTGTTTGCTTCACTTTCAGTATATGTGCAGCCCATCATCAGCAAGGCCCTTGCAGACCTCCTGAAGAGCCATTTCCTGCCTACACTGGAGAAGCTGAAGAAGAAGACAGTGAAGGTGGTGGCTGAGGAGGAGCTTTTGAAAGCAGACAGCAAGGGAGACACACAGGAGGCTGAACTGCTCATTCTGGATGAGTTTGCCGTCCTCTGCAGGGACCTGTACGCTTTTTACCCCATGCTCATCCGCTATGTGGACAACAACAGGTGAGCTCGCTGACTAATGATTGATGAAGTCGTTTTAAAGGGATATTAAGAACAAGTTGGTGCAGGTGTGAAGTATTTGCAGAAAAAGTCAAGAGGATGTATTAATCTTCCCTCTGCACTGCAGGTCCAGGTGGCTGAAAGAACCAGATGCTGACTCCAACGAGCTTTTTCGAATGGTCGCTGAGATATTTATCCTCTGGTGCAAATCGCATGTGAGTTTCAGCATCAGTTCATATGTGTTCCTCAATCAGGACATAGGTGAAGCATAGCTACAGTGTGTTCACTCTCTCTTTCTTCAGAATTTCAAAAGAGAAGAGCAGAACTTTGTGGTCCAGAATGAGATCAACAACCTTTCCTTCTTGACTGGCGATAATAAAACAAAAATGTCCAAGGTAGGTTTAAATCTTCCCTCTTCAGGCTCAGATTCTGTAACTTCAGGCAACAGATTATTACTCGTCTAATGGCCATGTGACATATCTCTCCTAGGTTAAAAGAGAACAAAAATAAGCAGAATCAGTTGGAAAAGAGTATCATATGTTAACATTTTCTCTGCCATGTTAACACATGCATCTTTGTTTACATGTGCTAATATGTTAACATGTAAAAAGGGGATCTATATGTAAACACACGTGACAAATACGATGATCTCTTACTGAAACTTGTCTGCATCAAACTTGTCAATGACAGAAGTAAACAGCCTCCTTGCAAATAAAATAACCTGGATTTGTGACTATGTGTGTTGGTGCGTGTATGAATTTATGCATGCCTTTTACAGTAGATAACAGAAACTAACATTCATCCCTAAGTAGACAAATATTCCCTCATATCTTCACCTCTGGTAGGCATTACAGGGATTACAACTTTTATTTTTTTGTCTGCCTGGGTTACAGGCAAACAAATGGTTGCAGTACACATCCACGGGAGGAATGTGTACCTTCATTAACTGCCCTCTCATCCCTTTCTTCTGCCTTTCCCTCTGTCTCTCTTTCTGTCTCTCTATCTTGAACAGTCCTTTAAGGAGAAGGTAGAGTGACGCAGTGCATGAGCTGTTTACCTGCCAGCTTATTGGCTTATATGCTCCAGTCATCAAGCAGAAAAGCCAATAGCTTGTGCCGCCGTGCTATATAGTAGTCCATAGTGTTATTACAGCATATATTAAGTCGACTGATTATTTGTGACCTTCATTCATCACTGTATGTGACTTGGTAACTTTGATCATTTCTCATTGCCTTATGGGCAGAACACGTCTCACCTGGAGTAATGAAGTCCAGCCCGTCTGTGACAAATCATGTGATCATGTGCCACCAGTGTGTTTGCATTTGATAGATTGTAGTTACAGCACCTCGGGGTGTTTACATTATGTTGTAGTAGATGTGTTAGAGGGGTCTGTGTGTGTTGTGTGTCTGTGTATATGTGTTGATTTCTCTCAGCGAGCTGCTTTAATTTGATTCTGGTAATATCTTGCTGTTGCTAGTTTTGCTTTTCGTCTGAGTTGAGACTTCTCAGTGCTTCAGTGGCACAGATTTAGTCTGGTCACGGGGCTGCAAAAGAAATGCCTCTTGATTTTGTTCAAATATAGTGTGAGTGGTCCCGCTGTGTAAAATACTCTTTGGTTTAAAACTTGAGAGGAAGTGCTTTAGCGCATCATTAATGTCAGCAGAAAGGGAAAAATAGCATATGTTCCCTTAAAAGATCAGCTTATTGAGCCCCATATAATTTCTTATTCACTAGTGTGTGTTGTTTGAGGTCAGTATGATTTTTTCAGTCTGGAGGACAGGACCAAGAAAGGAAACATAAGAAGAGACGTGGTGAGTTCTACTCCATTCAGACGTCACTGATTGTGGCCGCTCTGAAGAAGATGCTGCCTATCGGCCTCAACATGTGTACCCCAGGGGACCAGGAGCTCATATCTCTAGCTAAGACTCGCTATCTGCTGGTGAGACTGGTCACACATTAAACATCAAAAGCAGATGAATTTCAAAATAAGGTTTTACACGTGTGTCCTATTAGTTGATTAGAGACAACTGTTTAATTTGGCTTCCTGTTGTCCAACAGAAAGACACAGATGATGAAGTTAAAGACCACATTCGACAGAATATGCATCTTCGAGAGAAGGTGAGCAACTTGGTCTCAAGTTTATTACTCAATTGTTATAGTATCTAAAGATTTTATATGTTGGTTTTTGACTCGATCTTTCATAACACACTCTCAGTCGGAGGACCCTGCAGTGAGGTGGCAGCTAAACCTGTACAAGGACATAGTGATGAGGAGCGAGGGGCCTCCAGACCCCGAGAGGGTGGTGGACCGTATCCAGAGGATCTCTGCTGCCGTCTTCAACCTGGAGCAGGTCAACCTCACACACTTCTACATTTCTTTTAGTCACCAACAGACAATAAAACTGAAGCAAAGCCTCTGTGTGCCTGATAAGAGGTGCAGCTCTCTGCAGTGATTTGATTCTTTGATCCACCTGGTACAGGATGACACCCTGATTGATATTCTCCATACCTCTTCTACTCCATTAGGTGGAGCAGCCACTGAGGTCCAAGAAATGTGTGTGGCAAAAGTTGCTGTCCAAGCAGAGGAAGAGAGCCGTTGTAGCCTGCTTCCGTATGGCTCCACTTTATAATCTACCCAGGTATTACAGTATGTTGTTACACCGGCAGTGTTTACGCTTCACTTCTTTTTAAGGTCTGGGATCACGCTAAACAAAACAACCATGAATTTAAGATGATGCTCCACCTTCAGCCATGAAGGGGCTTATGCAGCAAGAGCTGCAACATCACCTTCATGTTTGCTGGACAAATACTACAAGACCTTCCTCTTATTCTTCCCTCGGACACGCGACTCTGATTTAATTCTTTCCTTGGTTCTGATCTTGCATTAACGCACAGCCTCCCTCCCAACGTTTGTAGGACGAATGTCTGGCCCGCAGCTGTTATCAAGATGCAGAAAAAAGGGACACTAGCAATTTCATGCCCTGCTGCTCTGTAACTCAATCACTGGAAGTCAGGTAGAGCGGTACAGTAGGGAGGAAAACAATTATGAGGGCCAACCTGAGGGTGGCCATCTTCAATATGTGCTCCAAAGATGCCTCCTGCCTGGCTGACAGCATGACTCATTTATTTAGAACTGTTGACAGTGACACAGCTAATAATTATAAGACAGCGCTTATAAAACAGTGTTTTTTTTTATTGTGTTTGAGGGATGAACGTGATGCTACTGGACAAAGCTCTCATTCATTATTTTCTGCTGTGTGTTTATTCAGCTTTTGTTCTCCCCTCACTCTGTTGTACCTCATCCCCTCAGGCACAAAAATAATAATTACTTCCTGATTTCCTACCGACATATATGGCTGGAGAAAATGCATGAGAACACAGACTATGACAGTCTGCTCTCCATGCTGACGGTAACGTACTGTAGTGCTGACCCCATGTTGCTGTACTTTGCATACCTTTCCTATAATTACTCCTCTCGCACCTCCAGGCATAATTAATGCAACGAAATCTAACTCATGTTCAGATAATCTCACTGGTTTTTCCACTGGTCTGTATCTAAACAGTATAACAGCAAACTATTCCACATCGACCTTTCCTGCCTGGAGTTGGATGAGAAGATACTGTAGATACACTGTCTGAAGCTCACGATTGTAATCTTTTATTTAATATACAGTGTTGGACAGCTTGGTTTGTATAAAAGGGATAAGTTAAAACTTTACATATATACTGTACTTTGACTATATGATGTGCTGGGTTATTAATTGGCCAGAAGCAGTGATTTATACTAATAGTTTCAGAGAGGACAGCGGTTGTGATCTTCTCATCTAATTTTCTGCAAAAAACTCCATAAACAAATTCACTAAAATGCCAAAATATTTACTTGATCTACTCAAAGCACAGTAATAAGATCAAGTCATTAACATTGCATTCAATTGCAATTGCTAAAAGGTCATTTATAATCAGTGTGACAGTTTCCTCTAAGGTGACCGGTTGGATGTGCCAGTACCCTAAACTAACCAGCATTAACCTGTCTTAAAGGGTCCTTTCTACTCCTTTGCTCCACTTCAGTCTAATCCAGGCTAATCTCCTCTCACCCCTCCTTCCTTAGGCATCGCTCTATTAACTTCTTCCTCCTGGCCTATCAGAGAATATGGATAGAAACAGAAGAGTACTCTTTTGAGGAGAAGCTAGTGCAGGATCTTGCAGTAAGTACTTGTGTCTTCCCCCACTGTGCTCATCCCGGGCTTCGTCTATACCACTCTCCTATATTTGTGTCACTGTCGAAAGTGCTTGAAAGTCCCAACCTCTACTGTGTGCCATTGGGTCGTTCTCAGTCATCCATACAGTGTTTTTCAACTAGACGCCTGTTTTTGATGAGCATGACATCAGTGATGATGTCAGAGCCGCAGAGGTAAGGAAGCATCTCACCATGATGCTTGGACTTACCAAATTTATGAAGGCTTTGTATCTTTCCTAAACTTTCCCACAATAAAACATCACCACCATTCATTTAATTTGTTGAGAACATCAGCGCTGAAGAAATACAGCTCGTGTCTCCTTTGTTTGATAAACTCAAGCATAATATGCAAAGATTCAAATGCTGACAGGCTTTATGAAATCAGCTTAATTAATTGTGCAAATTTAGTGAAAGTGAAATAAGAGGCAATCATGATGGCATTTAAAGCTCGACAAGCTATCGTGCCAGTGGGATTTTTCTTTTCAATGGTGAAATGAATATCAAATTTGAATGAATACAACTTCTTTGACTGCTTAATAGTCATATCTTTTCCAGATTACGTGGAATTAAAAACCACAGGGCATCACAAAGGTTTAGCAGGGTTAAGGGTGCATAAGATGAAGCATTTTATGATCCACACAACTGACTGCACACGTGTGAAACTCCCGTCAAAGTACAATTATTCTAGTCTGACTGATTTGATGAGTTGCCTCTGCTGTAGGATTGAATGGTAGAAGGTTTATACTTAAGAGTGAACTGGTCACTTGGGGAATCGTGCTTCACTCCATTCTAGACATTTTAACACTTCTGGACATCACCCTTTGCATGTTTGCGCACGTATATGGATGCACCCTACTGTATCCATGCTTTTTGTTCTGCTTGTCTGCATGCTGTTAGTGTATTCTATCCCTTTTTTTCCCCTACCTAATCCTCTGCAAGTGACGACACATAGTTTAATATTACTGCACCTAAAACATGCTTGTCAGTTTATATAGTTGATATTGTGAAGCTGTTGACAAATGACTATTATTGTCGCCATTTGTCCAGAAAACACAGCCCAAAGTGGAGGAAGAGGAGGAAGAGGAGGTTAGAAAACAGCCAGATCCTCTTCACCAGCTCATTCTGCATTTCAGCCACAATGCTCTAACTGAGTGCAGGTAAATACACACTCACTGTCACACGCCTGGATTCATTGTTCCATCTGTTTTCTGATCATTGGAATTAGCTTATTGTTTACCCAACTCATATTTATCTTCCTGTTTGTTAGTTCTTTAGAAGAGGATCCCCTCTATATCGCATATGCAGATATGATGGCAAAGGTATTTCACTCACTCATCTGATTTTACAGATGTATGCCGTTCAGCATAAATGTGCAGGCTTGACTGATTCAGTTTTCTCCTTCAGAGTTGTGCTGAAGGGGAAGAAGGGGAAGAGGACGAAGGGAAAGAGAAAACATTTGAGGTGCTATTGATTTCTCAGGAATATTGTCCCACTTTATATTTGACTTATATATAAAATTGGTGCACGCCGTATTATCATTTCCCACAGGAAAAGGAAATGGAGAAACAAAAGATGCTGTATCAGCAAGCCAGGCTTCATGACAGAGGGGCTGCAGAGATGGTGCTGCAGATGATCAGCGCCAGCAAAGGTGGCGAACAACACACATTCATCTCTCTGCCTTCGTACCCTTACCACCTTTTGGTATAACTGTGACATCTGATTTGTGGCCATCAGGTCGACTTGGGGCTATGGTGACTGTCACCCTCAAATTGGGCATCTCCATTCTCAACGGCGGAAACATACTAGTCCAGCAGGTGCACATCACTTTTCCTGTGTTTATTTATAGTATATATGTATAGTATATAAAACAGCAACAGATCACTGTTAATTATACTTTTATCTTGATGCAGAAAATGTTGGACTATCTGAAGGAAAAAAGGGATGTTGGCTTTTTCAAAAGTTTATCTGGACTGATGATGTCCTGCAGGTGATGGTGACGCGTACACACACAATACACAGCATTTACTTTTTGTTTATTTTCACAACTGTAGTTTAAAGGGGAATTCTACATATTATATAAGTTTGATCTTTGTCTTCTCTCTC
This sequence comes from Anabas testudineus, assembly GCF_900324465.2. Classification (NCBI taxonomy): domain Eukaryota; kingdom Metazoa; phylum Chordata; class Actinopteri; order Anabantiformes; family Anabantidae; genus Anabas; species Anabas testudineus. The sequence goes on along the minus strand of NC_046621.1, from coordinate 11,590,131 downwards.
AGTATCCTGGACTTAAATGCTTTTGAGAGGCAAAACAAAGCTGAAGGTCTGGGGATGGTCACTGAAGAAGGCTCAAGTAAGTGAGGATAAGAAATGTGGCAAGACCTGAGGCAAAGACTGATGCACAGTAAATTAGTGACCGTAATGTGATGCAGAAAAATTTACAGCTCGACAAATAGCATGATTCTACTGGATTCCTACCATATACTATCACTGTAGAAAAGGCACATTATTGAATCAGCCTAAAAAAAAAATGAATATCTATAAATTCAACTTTTTTGCTTCAGCAACATCATCGGTTTTCAGACACCAAGCAAAGCACGTAAAACTCTTGGTATGATGACTCATTCAGGCTCATGCAGTCATTGTTGTTTTGTTGGTCTTGCAATTGGCCTCAAGGCAAATGACACATTACTAGCTTGATGACACATATCCATTTCCATGTCATGTTGGTTCCTCCCTTGTGTCACGCTATTGGTCATCATCATCATTGTGCAGGTAAACCTGTGCTACTGTATGTCCAAGTCCTGTCCGGGCCTTGTCTACCACCTAAAAGCACTTTACAGTACTTACTTTAAAGTCCACTTTAGCTCTATAAGTCTCCGTTCAACCTGTTGGGTTGCATACAGTACATACATACATTTCTCTCTTGCTTATTTCAGCTCATTGGCAGCACATACGCACAGGCATAAGTGATGGTAACTGTTCTTCTGATATTGTTAGTGTGTCTAACCTTTAATCCTGATTGCCTGCCTATAGAGCAGACTGTCCTTTAAAACTCTGTGTAATTGTAACCGCATGTCAACGTTGCAAATCAGTGTGGGTATGTTCAAATATTTCTATAGCATCATAGTATCATTCTCTCCTGTTCCTACTTACTCTGATTGAATATCAATGTCTTCTCCCTTGCTTATGTCTGCCTTTGTTTTGTTTGTTTGTTTTCTCCTGATCATGTTTTTTATGTCATCGGTCGCAGTCAACGTGAGTGAGCAGGGTAAATACATGGTTTAGATTCTACTCATTCTATGCAATGCTGACATCTTGGATGCTCTCCATTCAACTCCTTGCTTCCTCACCCCGTTCTCTCCTAAACCTTCTCTACTTCCTTCCCCCTCCTCCTTCTCCTCTTCCTTTCTTTTCCTGAATGCAACACAACCACCTACTCTGAAGGAACGCATGCATGCTCCTTTGGCATCTGGATAGATTGTTCAGTCCACGGTCAGGTGCCCCAAACTGACTCAAATCTCCTCACTTCTTTTAGAAGAAGTCTTTGCTTGTCATTCGTGTGGAACGTTTAGCGTGTGTTAATTTTTACTAACCAGTCTGTAATTAGAAATAGACCTCCCAAAGCTTTGTATGTAAGAGACAACAAAGCTTTGCTGGTACTAAACAACACGGCTCAGTTTTATTCCTGCTATAAATTAATTTTTTTACATTGTGAAATGATGCACTATAGCTTGTCTGCATATTCTGAGCCCTGTATATAGTGCCCATTATTTGATGCCGTTTGACAGCCAGACTGCAGCTTTATGAGGAAGTGAAAGCTATGCAAGCTCTAATGCCTGCACTGACATTATAATGATGGGTCTTTGACCTTCTTATCTTTGGATGGGGCCGTTAATCTTTTTTTCTGTTCTCAGGTTCCAAGGTATTGCAGAATGATGAGTTCACTAAGGATCTTTTCAGGTTTCTGCAGCTTCTCTGCGAGGGTCACAACAATGGTAGGTGGCCACTTTTCCACTCAGAAGAATCAGGAAGACATTACCCCAAACTGCATGTCTACAAACAGCAAAGGTGGTAATATCGTTATCTGCAACCAATTGTTGTTTTAGATTTTCAGAACTTCCTGCGGACCCAGACAGGGAACACAACTACAGTCAACATCATTATTAGTACTGTAGATTATCTATTAAGACTCCAGGTATGATGTTGCAATAGAAATACATATTTCATCTGCTCATTCACCATACTCAATGTGCTAAATATATTTATTTTGCCTCTAATAGGAATCCATCAGTGATTTCTATTGGTACTACTCTGGTAAGGATGTTATTGATGAGGCTGGTCAGAGGAACTTCTCCAAAGCTCTGGCAGTGGCAAAGCAGGTCTTCAACTCTTTAACTGAGTATATACAGGTACAGAATCACAGTGCAACACAAGAACTAAAGTAATTACAATCTCAGCTACAGTATATGAATTGGCTTGTGCACAATGAATATTTCTGACAAGGTGATGTGTCTCTTTTCTCTCTGTATCGACTCTGTGGTGTTTGTCCAGGGTCCGTGTATTGGGAACCAGCAGAGCCTGGCTCACAGCAGACTGTGGGATGCAGTGGTGGGCTTCCTTCATGTTTTTGCCAACATGCAGATGAAGTTATCGCAGGTACCTACTGTCTGTCTACAACAAAGCAATGGTGTTGCCGTATGCATGTTTTCGATGGACAGTACTGAAATACATTTACTGTTATGCTTTACTTCAGTATTTGAATTGTTATACTACTTTCTAGTTTTCCTTCACTACATTACAGAAGTTTATGTTATACCTTTTAATCCACTACATGAATTTGACAAACAGGTAGTATTTACTTACTCCTACAAATTACAATGTTACAAGTGCCCATTAATACATAAAAAAGGGTAATTTTTACTGTTTCTGAGTTTCACATGTTGCATGAGAGGTTTTACATGCAACAAAGCTACCTATTTAGAATATATTATATTATTAATGTTCCAGTTTTGCAGTACATGACATGATTCATTTTTTATTATACGTTAATACATCCGATATCATTATCACATCACATAAAACATAATAATATGGTGCACATTTGATGCCTGCTTACATTTTCCCAACAGTATATGTCTGTACAATTATTACTTGCATTAAGTATAATTATATGAATGTGTTTTTTACACAATTAAAATACAATTAAAAATACACCATGCTTTTGTGTGTCAGCCACAGGCTCCTGTAGAATATTTCTTGCCACTAGAGGTCTCTCCAGGCTCAAGAATACCCTGAGACCTCTGCAGTACAATTCCACACATCCTTCCTCTCAGCTTTATGATTTATAACTCCATCTATGAAATTTCCTCCATTACCAATAAGGCAAGAGTGGGATGAAATCTAACCACCTAACCTTATCCCGTGGTCACTAGAAAGGGCTTAGTCTGACAGTAGCAGCTAGGATGAAAGAGAGCACAGGTGGATAACTTAGAATTTAGCACATCAGAGTACACATCAGATTTATGGCGTGCTGTGTACGGGTTCCATAGAGACGCTAAATGAGTCTGACTGACCTAGCCATCTGCTTCTGCACAGTAAAATAACATTAACTCTGGTGCTGATGGATGGATGTTACCTAGAAGGGCCTTTTGGGCTACAGCAGTCCTATTGTGGTCTTGTCGTGATCTCTACAAATGCAACTAGGAGATATTAGACAGAGTCGCTCAACCTTTAGAGGTAGGCAGTCACATCTGTGTGATGTAGTGTAGGGTGATTCACGACATTTCATTTCTCTGTCTTCTGCTAACAGGACTCCAGTCAGATTGAATTATTGAAGGAGCTGCTGGACCTGCAGAAGGACATGATTGTCATGATGCTTTCCCTTCTTGAAGGTTGGCTTTTTGATGACTCATTGACACCATATGAGCTGTGCCTACTACAAACTTACAAGGATATTGCCTCTTTTATGGCTTTCATCAAACAGATGCTGTTTGCTTGTAATTGAATCAAATATTTACAGTAGCCGCGTTGCTTAATCTGAATGGGGATTGTTGCTTTTAACTGTGTTTACTGACACTTTTTGGTTCACTTCCCAGGCAATGTTGTCAATGGTACTATTGGCAAACAAATGGTAGACACCTTGGTGGAGTCCTCCAGCAACGTGGAGATGATCCTCAAGTTTTTCGACATGTTTCTAAAGTTGAAGGACTTAACCACATCAGACAGCTTCAAAGAGTATGACTCAGAGAGCAAGGGGGTCATCTCAAAGAAGGATTTCCAGAAATCCATGGAGAACCAGAAACAGTATTCCCAGTCTGAGATTGAGTTTCTTCTCTCCTGCGCTGAGGCTGATGAGAATGACATGTTCAACTACGAGCTGTTTGTGGAAAGATTTCATGAACCGGCCAAGGATATCGGCTTTAATGTAGCTGTGCTGTTAACCAATCTCTCAGAACATATGCCTCATGATGCTCGCCTCTCCACGTTCCTCGACCTGGCCGAGAGTGTTCTCAGCTACTTTGAACCCTTTTTGGGTCGTATTGAAATCATGGGTGGAGCAAAGCGCATCGAGAGAGTGTACTTCGAAATCAGTGAATCAAGTCGTACCCAGTGGGAAAAGCCTCAAGTGAAAGAGTCGAAGCGGCAGTTCATCTTTGATGTCGTCAACGAAGGTGGTGAGAGTGAGAAGATGGAGCTGTTTGTCAACTTCTGCGAAGACACCATCTTTGAGATGCAGCTGGCGTCTCAAATTTCAGAGCCAGACCCAGTGGAGCGCCCAGAGGACGATGAAGAAGACACCCAGAGCGTGGCGGAGAACCAAGAGGAGGAGGACGAGGAGAACACGATGCTGGAGTCCTCCTCTGCCTTCACAATCGCCTGCATCTCCATGAGGAAAAGCCTCTGCCACTTGCGGCAAATGCTTACTCTCAAGAGCATGAGGCGACAGTACAGAAAATTCAGAAAGATGAGTGTGAAGGAGATGGTTCGCGGCTTCTTCTCCTTCTTCTGGTTGATCATCACAGGAATGTTCCACTTTGTCTACAGTCTAATTTGGGGTTTCTTTCATATCTTGTGGACCACAATGTTTGGAGGCGGCCTCGTTGAAGGGGCTAAGAATATGAAGGTGACAGACATTTTGGGAAACATGCCCGACCCAACTCAGTTTGGCATCCACGGAGATGTGTTAGAGGCTGAAAAGATGGAGGCAAATGAGGCATCGGCGCTGGCGGAGATGGGCCAGTTGGCTCAGGGGGAAGCAGCGGAGGCAGACCTGATGGCTGAGTTGCTCAACATTCAGCCCAAGAAGGAGGGAAAGCATGGGACTGAGCCAGGTTTGGGGGATGTATCTGAAGTGGTTGTTGGGGACGCTCCATCCATCGCCAGTGCTGTTAAGCAGAAGAAGGCACAGGTCAGTACTCCTAGGAAATCACTCTACTCACGTACTTCAGACATGTTTGGTATTGTCTTAGAACAAACATTTGAGTTGGGGATGGTCAGAGCCGTGTATTTGTTTCAGATGGCTGCAAAGAACAGAGCTGCAAACGGAGAATACAAATCTGATTCAGAAAAAGGAGAGTGAGTGCTCATCAGTTATTTGTTGCTCAACATCAAAATAATTGGAATTTATGTAACATTTTAATATAATTTAATGGCGTTTTTTCTTATGATATGATTTGCTGTGTGTCTCAACATCTTCCTTTTATTGTGTGATTGATTGTTGCCAACATCAGCAAAGGGCCTAAAGGACGTTAGATATTAAGCAGGATATTTCTATTGGATTGGATCTGTCACTAATCCAGAATGTTGTGTTGCAGTTCAGAGGATGGTGAGAAGAAGGACCACGACAAGGCCAAAGATGAAGCCCCTCCAGAGCCTTCAGTAAAAGAGAAGAAAGCCCCAAAGAAGAGACTTGGCCAGAAGAAAGAACTACCCGAGGCCTTTATGGCCAGCTTCTTTGCTGGTTTGGAAGTCTACCAGACCAAGATGCTGGTCAGATGTTTTCCTCATTTGTGCCATTGTTCTAAAACAATAGATCTGAATCAATTTATCAGACATAGATCATTACTCAATACTATTTATTTTTTACAGAATTACCTGGCGAGAAATTTCTACAACCTTCGCTTTTTGGCCCTTTTTGTTGCCTTCGCCATCAACTTTATTCTTCTCTTCTACAAAGTAAGCTTATAGTCAAGCTATTGTATATAGAAGTACAGATATTTATCGTTTGATTGGTAAATACTCATGCCTGGCTGTCTTTCAGGTAACCGGTGATTACTCAGACGATGAAGACCCCTGGAACGGTCAAGGCAGAGTCGGAGAGGAGGAGGATGAAGGGGCGCTAGAGTACTTTGTGCTACAAGAGAGCACAGGCTACATGGCGCCAACACTTCGTTGTTTGGCAATACTACACACTATAATATCATTCCTGTGTGTGGTGGGATATTACTATCTAAAGGTACAGCAGCACCTCATCACAAAAAATACTATTTAGATTTTTGTTTTTTGTATTTGAGGTATTGATACATATTTTAGAAGACCAGTGATGCAGACAGGCGTGTTCTCTTCGTCTAAGGTGCCTCTGGTAGTGTTCAAGCGGGAGAAGGAGATAGCGAGGAAGCTGGAGTTTGCAGGACTCTACATCACAGAGCAGCCATCTGATGATGACATCAAAGGACAGTGGGACAGACTGGTTATCAATACGCCGTGAGTCAGCAACAGTATGGCTGTTAAACTCTGAGTCATGAACTTTTGAAAGCAAAGGCAACATTTATTTGTTTGTTTTGTTTTTATCAGGTCCTTCCCAAACAACTACTGGGATAAATTTGTCAAACGCAAAGTAAGTGGTTTATGTAAATGATAAATAATCTGTTATGCACATAGAAAACATAAATCCCATTTGGTGATAGTTCCTAAATGTCATGTGCAGTGTCACCTTCATGTTTCTGCATGTGCTGCTGTTTGCAGGTGATTAAAAAGTACGGGGACCTGTATGGAGCGGAGAGGATAGCAGAGCTGCTGGGGCTGGACAAGAGCGCCCTGGATTTCAACCCTACGGAGGAAACTGTCGCCAAGGAGGCTTCACTGGTGTCATGGTGAGAGATTAGACAGGCGGAAATCAGACGGGCTAAAGCAGCTTGAGGCAAAAAATAGAGGTCAGACGGAAAATATGAGCCGCTCATATCAACTTTTCTTTGTTGCTAGGTTGAGCTCAATCGATACAAAGTACCACGTCTGGAAAATGGGAGTGGTGTTTACGGACAATGTAAGTTGGGACACAAGTTGGGATGATAAATGACGCTGTTGTGTGGTTTTATGGATAGCCGAGTGAATAATTTGATGAATGGATGGAGAAGCTGCTTGACTAACGATATTCTAAGTGACCAGATGGATTCTGATGAACTTCTCATTTTGCTTCTTTACCAGTCATTCCTGTATCTAGTATGGTACACCACCATGTCCATTCTGGGCCACTACAATAACTTCTTCTTCGCTGCTCACCTGCTGGACATTGCCATGGGCTTCAAGACCCTCCGCACCATCCTGTCCTCTGTCACACACAACGGCAAGCAGGTGAGGACGTGGAGGATGCAGATCTTCTTTCGAGCAGCAGGGGGCGCTGCAGAGTTAGTGCTTGGAGTGTAACCGCAGCCTGTTCCCTAGTCTGCAAACACAAATTCCACAGCTCTTGGTTGATGCTAGTGTCATGGCTCCTCTTAGCTCGGCCTAATAAGGTGGCAGTAAAGATACCATCTGCTGCACAAGGAAACTACAGTATTAGTAGTTCCTCTGTACTTTCTCCACATGGTATCACACAGCATGTTTGTGTGAGCCTCTTTGCAAATGTTTAAATGGATAATGGATGTTATAATTAGAAAAACTAAAGTGAGAAGAGGCGATGCGAGTGAGGATGCACAGCAGCACAGTAAATGAATTTAGATGCACTAAACGTCCTTTGACATTTGAATTCAAATGGCTCGAATGCCGTCATTTAAATCCCATTTTTGTGCAGCCAGTTCTTCCAGGAATTCTCATGTCAGCTGACCAGAGGCACAAATCAAAATTTAATGTCACCTCAATCTCCAAGGGTGGAAATGCACCCAAATGTCAAAACCGCAGGGAATCACCAACATCTCCCAAACTCAGCTGCCTGTGAACAGACAAGTCGAGCCGTCAATCACAATGCAGCTTACCTCTCTTTTCTCTCTGTTTCTGGATACATGGTTAGAGTTTTATGCCAGATCTAAAATAAAAAAGCTGCTTATTAACTATAAATAACCACACTTTCACATCCCTTCCACTAATTTGAACTTTTCCCTTCTCACAACCTGCTCTTCTCTTGCCGCCGGCAAACATGTTCCTTCTGAGGTTTGATGCTTTTTATAGAAAACAAAGTGGAGCTGTCGGTACTGCCTCTGCTGTGTCCTGCGCGTTGCTATGTGAAGTTTCTAATGATGCCTCACTGTGCTCCTTTGTAGCTGGTGTTGACAGTGGGCCTGCTGGCAGTTGTGGTCTATCTCTACACTGTGGTGGCCTTTAACTTCTTCAGGAAGTTCTACAACAAGAGCGAAGATGATGATGAGCCGGACATGAAGTGCGATGACATGATGACGGTAAATATTAGTCACACATATGCTTTTTTTATTTTTAAAGATTTTTGCTAAGTTTGGGCCTTAAACTTATGCTCAACCTCCACAGTGCTACCTATTCCACATGTATGTTGGGGTGAGAGCAGGAGGTGGCATCGGGGATGAGATCGAGGACCCAGCTGGTGACCCCTATGAACTCTACCGTATACTTTTTGACATCACCTTCTTCTTCTTTGTCATTGTCATCCTCCTGGCCATCATTCAAGGTGAGCTCAAGCATTTCATCAACACTTCTTAGTGGTCTAAAGTGGTCTAGTCAACTCCATATAAGATACATGATTAATTCACAACACACACATGCTATATTTTAAGAAGTGAGGGGTATTGCTGATTGATTAGGCAGGTACATTATATATCATGTGATCACAGTAGCTCCTCTGTGGTTGTAGGTTTGATCATTGATGCCTTCGGAGAGCTGAGGGACCAGCAGGAACAAGTCAAAGAGGACATGGAGGTAAGAGGAGGTTTAATTCTCACCCTTACCTGCCAACGAAAGATGCACCAGAAGGAGGTTCAGGGGAAAGCAGGGGTGAAATGAAGATGGTGGTTATGTCCTCTAAAGATGTAACTTGGTGTTGTATTGTGATCCACTGCAACTAAAACATACAGGAAAAGTTATTTAAGGTCACTGTAACTCTATACATATTTTCCCAAAATCTACCGTGGACAGGAATTCATCTTGGGTATGCATGCATTATACCATAATCAGTCTGGCATCGATGTCTGCATGTTAGAAAAATAAATTCCTTTCCAGTCAGGGCATCTTGAATTTAGACTTATAGCCTGGTTTTGTTTTCCAAGCTTTCCATCTCTCTTTAAAAAGTTAAAACAACAATCAGTCAGGCCAAATGAAGGTCACAGCACACTTCTGGTCACTTTTCTAAACCTTGAGAGACTGTGATGACAGCAGAAATAAATATTTAGTTGGAAAACTGAGTGAAATTAATCTAATTTTAGAGGAATACATGAGAATATGCAATGTGGGACTCCAAGAAAGGACAGAGAACATGACGACAGGCTCATCTGACTTAGCCCAGGGTTATTAGCGAGATTAGTTTATTAGTTTATTTGACAGTTCAGATTAATGAACATTGCTCTAAATTTGCCAGAGTTAGCCAAGAGGCTTCTTTTCATCTGTAGTCGATGTTACAGTGTTGCACCTTAAAAACATAGCATGAGAATATAAAACGCTGAAGACAGAGTGATGAACATGAGTAATGTTGATACAAACACATATTAAAACATACAAGATAAGACATAAAAGTACGCGGACATCAGACCAGGATGGAGGAAGGATGACTCTGTTGACATGATAACGGTTATTTTCTGTGACTTTAGAAAACTCAAAGGAATTTTAACATTTTCAGAGGCTGAGTAATACAAGCCATAATGAGGAAGCTGGCCTTTCTGTGTGAAATCAGTGGAATGCCCCTTTAATAATAATGCAAAATGTCCTCTTGATTAGGTTGTCCACGATGAAGCGCAGGAAGAAGACTAAAAGCGAATATATGTTCTGTAATCATCTCTTTTTTTTCTCTCTTCAGACCAAATGTTTCATTTGTGGGATTGGTAACGACTACTTCGACACAACACCTCACGGATTTGAGACTCACACGTTACAAGAGCACAATTTGGCCAACTACCTGTAAGTACACCACTTTCAGACATAACTTTTAAATTACTTTTTGTTGTTGTTGTTTTAACTTCCAGTGTATTCATCACATCATCATCTTTCCCATATTAATGTTGCCTCTTTCCTGTAACTTAATCGTATGATTGATGGCTTCAGCACATTATAACAGCATTAGGGCCGAAGTCACTAATAGCCGCAGCGATCCAGAACACTAGATCCCTTCAGGTATTCTTTCCATCTGTTTCCCTCTGCACTGCCTGCTCATCCACTGTTTCTGTATAATGTCCACGATCATAGAAAGTCTCAGTCCATTTGCACTCAGCTGGCCGGAGGATATGAGAGCGACCTCATTATGTTGCTTCATTACTATTTAATGCCATGAACTTTGTTGGAAAAATAGGTTTGTAATAGTGTGCTGTCAGACGGTGTTCATCAGCATTTGCCGTGATGTCTGCAGAGATACAGTGGCCCATTGCCATGTGCACACTGTGATTTGGGGGGAAACAACAGGTGATTCGGTTTCGGGGATGAGATGATGCTTTGCTTAGACACCTGCTTCACACACAGCCTCCACGTAACACAGAACGTGACACTTCCTGTGAACATGGTGCTGCAGAATTAGAATAGGCCTCGGTAAAATGGCTCTCTTATCGCCGTTTTGTGTTTTAAATGTGATAAGATGTTTACATGGGAGATTGTGAAAACTTTTTTGCGGTGTGACATTTTTTGTTTCGTCTAATTGGCGTGGCTTTTTTCTAAAGGTTTTTCCTGATGTACCTTATCAACAAGGACGAGACAGAGCATACCGGTCAGGTACAGTATGATTCTGCTATAACAATGTTTCTCAGAGGAATCTTAAAACCAATCAGAAACAATGCAAACATTTTAATCTGTCACTGCAGGAGATGTTGTAGTGGTGTCTTCATCTAAATATAAATATAAAATTTAGATTCTGACCTGTATCGGTGTTTTTTTGTTTTGTGTTTTACACAACGATAAATAAGATAGTAGTGATAAGTACATGTGTAACATTTGACATCTTTGTATTTACGTGTCCAGGAGTCATACGTGTGGAAGATGTACCAGGAGCGATGCTGGGACTTCTTTCCAGCAGGAGATTGCTTCCGCAAACAGTATGAAGATCAGCTTGGATAGAGTGGATGGATGCTCTTTACCTCTATCAATATCAAGTGGGCTGCTGGAGAATGTAGTCCCACATGCAGCTGCTGGACAACACCACACATCCCACCGATGCTTTAGGCTGGAAAGAGGGGATAAAACGACTTTTTTATCTAAAAAAAAAGAGTCTTATACCAAGGTCTGATGTTCCCAACCTTAGTAGGGTGGCGGTTCATGAGGAAAGGACTGCCCAGATATTTAGATTTTTTTTTTTTTTTAGTTCTGGGACTTGCTTTTGACAGAGTGTTGCCTTTTACTCCACATAACCCCAAAACATTGCACAATTGTTTTTCTGTCTTTTTGAGAAACACTGGGTTGTGTGGGGTTACGGAACAGCGTGTCAGTCATATTATGCACAAGAACCCAACTTTAATATTTTGAGAACTGAGACTTAATGCCAAAAGAAAAGCAGGAAGCAGAGGACTGTACGTAGATTTATGTAGTGTGCAAAAATGTGATACTGTATGGAGTTTTTCTTCAGATATATTGTAACCTTGCGTAGTGAGATGACGTTTAGAACGATGTGGCAAAAAGGTTTATAATGTAGGATAGACGTATGCCTACATTTGATCATGAAGTGCCTTACAGTACTGTATCTACATTACAATGAAGCTATGCAAAGCCTTTGTTTTTCTTTATTGTAAGTACGTACAGTAATTTTCCTGGAACAGTAACAAGGAACTGTCCAGATATGTAGTTTGTGGCTGAAATTTTTCATTTGAAATATGGAAGAACAGCATTGGTTTGATTTATTTTTAGCTGAATGCAGCATAACTGCAAAAACCCGAGGTAAAAAAAACAGTGTGTTCATGACACATTCAAATTTACCGAACCTTCAAACAAAAATTTAATTGCTATTGTATGGCCATTTGTATGTAGTAGCTTTGCTGATCTGTGTATTTCTTTTAAAAGAAAAAAATAAAGAAATCGATGACAGAAATGTTCATATTTGTGCATTTTTTAATTCTAATTAATTTCATCCAACCAAAACCTCAAAACTGTACCACAAATGTGACCAAGCTGCAGCTTTTAATTGCAGTAAATGGCTGAGCAGGTCTGCACTTCTGGTTGATCACACAGGTAGGATGGGAGTTTTAGCCCCGTTGCCCATGGTGCCACCTGTCAGCTCGGATCATGTCACTACACCTCGCGCGCCACACAGCGCTGCAGCCTGCTGCTGAGAGCAGCTCTGCGCCGCTCAGCTCCTCGTCTGGCGCCTGCAACAGCACGCCATGTTTAACTGGTTTTTGTGGTCCCAGCAGCACACTACGACTGAATTACAGTTTTAAAATTAGAAGGTGACTCATGGCCATGATAAAAAAGTCACATCTGTCTCTAATTGATTTTAAAAGCTGTGTCTGTCACAGATTAAGTCATTTCGAGTTAACTGCTCAAAGTAACAAAAATATTAGAGGAAAATCAATTTAAAGTTTTAGGCGTAATATCTTCTGATTTAACAAGCAAAAGGGACTCCTGCATCATTTATGTGGTCATTATAACAATTGTAGGAAACATAATGTATGAAATCACTGATTTGATCATTGTCAGTAATTTCACATAATGAAAGCTGTGGGAAGCTATTCTCGACATCAAATAGCAACAACTATGCTGTCAAATAACAGGAGACATATTACGCCTATTAAATTCTACTTCACATTGTCTAGTGGCAGTAAAATGAAATTAGTTGTTGGGGGAATTCATGCGCATTATAATATTATTTCTAATATTATAATATATAATATTAGAAATAAATAAATAATACTTTATCATTATGTTTAGCTTGGATTCTGTTTCCAGTGTTATATGATTGTAAATTTTAAGACATCACACTCTAAATGTTAAAATGTTTTCAATGTTACCAGATGAATCAAGCTGGCTCTTTGTCCCCTGTGAAGCTGCTCCAGCTCGATACCTCTCAAAAGAGCAAAATAGAGTATTTTTAAATTATTAAACTCTTCATTGCTATTTCTCATTTAAATTAAATCAATAGTTTTATTTTAAAAGTCAAAGTTAAATTTGAATCGATTAAAGCCTGTGCAGGGCAACAGCTCCGACTCCATGGGGAACAACTGTCACCTTCACGCAGTTACTCTACTATGTGATGTATTTGTAAAAAAATTGGAAAAGTACAAGAAAAGAGAAGGGTCATTTAGAGGGCAGCATGTTGCGGTTCACACATAGACTCCAGGAGACTACAGGGACTTGATCTCATCACAGAACCATGTTCAAACAGGACACATGGCCAGAGGCAGGTGGGATGACACAGCATGGGGACATTTTACACCTCCTTCCACCAATGTCATTTTCAAGTGGAAGACCTGACAGCTTTTCGTGGTTTACATGACTGAAAACTCAACATAAGAGTAATTTTGCGTTTGCACGTCTTTGGTTTAAAATAAAATTCAACTTAGAGCAATGCCTATGTGGAGATACAAGCCCTATATCTGTCTTGCATTCGTGTGATGCAATCTCACAACAAAGTGCCAAATGACTTGCCTGCTTTGGTGTCTTAGTCCTTTTCTTGTCTCCCTATGACTCTGGCAAACATGCTGCAATGATGTAATGCGGCTGAAACTTTTATCCCGCGTGTCATCTCGAGCCCGGTATGGTGCGCGGCACTGTGGAGTGACAGATAGGTCAGGAGAAAAAAAAAAAAAAGAGAGAGCAGCTTGAGACGCAGCCCATGCAGTCACCTGCAGCTGGTGACCTGCAGAGAAACCTCCAACTGGGGAGACAAGACGCCGCATATGGTCCCCGCATCCTGTCAGGTTTTTTGGTCCTTTTAGACACCGTCACACAACAATACAACATCTTCACAAATAAACCAGCTGCACTGACGGACGAGGAAATGGGGACAATAAGATCCTATTTGTCTTCATTAAAGCTTCATCAAAATCTCTGATGACCTTTCATCGCAATTAATAGACAACTGTATTCCACTTTATCTTGTGGATTTGTAGGACAGCGTGCTCCCTGCCTTCAACTAAAATGTCATCAAAACTGATTACCTGCTAGTGTTAAAATGATAGACTTTTTCTTTTATCAGATGTGGTGATGTCCATGTATTTCAAATGTACAGTGCCCTCAGCTTAGTACTAAGGTTACTGAGCGGTAAAAATACGTTGCTAAATCCATGTACATCATATTAAGAACAGATGATGAACACAGATCTGAGAATTACGCCGCTGCTAAGCACTTTCGCACTGAGAGTTTTTAAAAACATCTGTGTGGCGTCGTGTGTGTATGCGTGAACGCGGTAAGCACTCTCTGTATGAAATAACACACTCTCTGTTCTCAGTTCACACGCCGGCATCCAGAGAGATGTGACAGATGTGTTGCTCCCTAAAGCACAGTCTACATTAGTAGAGTTTAAGTGTGATTTTAAGTGTGTGTGTTTGTGTGTGTGTGTGTGGGAGAAACAGAGCAAGATAAGTGGAGCTCGAGAACAAAGGAGAAAAGTGTTTTAACAGTGAATGATTTTAAAAGTCATCATGCTCATCAGACTGTAAATACAGTATATGATATCTGCCGTTAAACTTGAATTAATGCATTTATCATTATATGTGTTGGTGTCACTGACCATTTGTATGTTCACACGACAACTCAACCACTATTTTTACATCTTTAACATCTAAGGCTTTGCTCTAGCTGGGAAATGACCGGATTGATAGATCTGGGTTGTTTAAACTAACAGTTTGAGAGTCTGAGGGCTGAAAGAACTGTCAGTGAAGTCTCTTCTGTTGTTTATCTAGGCCATGCATGCTGGAATGAGACGCTTTGCAGAGTGTTTTAGTTTCGTTAGGATGGGTGGGAAAGCCTTCATTTACAGTTGTAGCAGAGTGAATCCAGTTTCTTCTCCTAACTCCTCCTTAATTAATCTTTTTAAGACAGAAATGCTAGTTTCATCATCAGAACTGATGCGTTTATGTGTGTGAACATCAATTGCTAAGTGACAGTGTTCTACAAACCTTCTAGTTGTACTGACATCCCGATAGATTAATCAATCCAATAGTATTTCCTGCACCTCCCAAGTCTCAAAACCCTCTCTGTCTTATCCTCCCATTTCTGCAGAGAACCATGTCTGAAGTTCTTGTCCAGGGGATCTGTTACAGTTCCAAGGTCAGACAGAGGAACTTTAGTCTGTGGCTGCTGAGTAACTGAATGCTGCAGGGCCAGCACTGCAGATGGACAGCGAGGTGAACAGTGCTGTGTGAAGTCAGCTGAACAGGGTGCTACATACTCAACGGGTGTTCTATTGCGCTGATACGGCAGGGTACAAATCAAGTACAGATTCAGCTCTGACATTAGGCCAAGCATACCTGGAGAGGGTGAATGAGAGGAGAGCGGCTTTTTAGGCGGGTACAGTGCAGCTTTTGATACTTAAATTGGTTTATCCACAGGAAGCAGACCTTGTTAGGTGCTGTACCTGACAACAGCATAGTTGGTACAATGGCTGTGTTGGGCAAATAAGTACAGTCGTCACTTAATTTATACAAAAACTCAAATGCAAAAACATCCAGTTATGAGTATAGAGGGACTCCTGATCCTGATCTGTCTCAGTTTTGAGGGGGGCCACAAACCCTCAGATATGATTCCAAGATAGCTGCATTCCTCTGCCTGCAGACGAATTGGAGAGCAGAGGAGAGCATCACACAGAGGATCAGACAAAATATGAGAGTGAGAGAACCAGTCTACAAGTGAACAAGAGCACGTGGAGCATTTCACCATCCTGCCTTTCATCTCACCACACATTAACCAGACCTACTGTTTTCCACCAGCTAAACAAAAAGTTTTGTTCCCGTTCCAGTTAGAACACCAGGCCAGAAGAAACATGGCAGAGGTAACGCCTGCCTGGTGCACACACACACTGACGGCTTTAATCAAGGTAATCATGCACGAGGTTGACATCGAGTGAGTATAAACATGTACAATAATTAGCCATTTATTTCCAATCACCAGGTTGTCATTCAAAGTGCCTCCAGCTTGTTGAATAGAGTTTTTCGAAATCAGGATACAGCCTCTGTACAAAGACGATCTTAATTATGGTTCGATCACACCGTGTGATTCACACTCATTAAAAATGAATGAAAGACTGGAAAGGAAAGTTGCAATATCGCTTAGCGTAAGCAAAAACAGACGACTGACGATGACGTTGAACACAGTGATTAAAGTTTCATCTTGAATGACTCCTCCTCCTCCCCTCTATGAAATATACATGTTATTAGATTGTGAACAGGACTGACACTGATGCTGACTAATGCAAATCAAAGAAGGACGCAGAGGTATGTCTGAGGGGTACGTCTAAGATCTCCATCCTTCCACTGTTGGGAGCAGTTTTAGATTTCAGCTTCACGGCCTATTAACTTTTCCTTGGATGTTCACCAGAACCAGCATGTGTCATCTGAAACATCAGAAGTGAATGAGGGGAAATGGGAGTCCCAGCGGACTATCTGTCAAAGGATGTGGGCCTGTTGGAGGTACAGGTCACAGAAGGCAGAGAAGGTCGTAGATTAAGGAAATCACTAATGCACACACACAGAAAACAAAGAATTAGGACTCACCCCTCATCTAAAAGTCTACCTCAGTTCAAAGTGATCAAGACCCAGCAAGACAGTCACAAAGAAAAAGTGAAGAAGACACTTTACTACTTGAATCCTCAAGTCAGACTGATTAACACCAAATAGGCCATCCATAGTCACAGTGCTAGTGAGGCTAATACATTTAGGCATGTCAATAGAAACATGCAGAAATTATTTTCCAAAGGACTTACAGTTGTTTAACCGCCTGTGGCATGACTGGTGAGTGAAGAGAAAGGCTGTTATAAAGCTGGCAATCTGGACGTGTAGTGGAGCGGCTCCAGCACACAGAGACAGACTTGTGCGTCGTTTTTGCCCTGAGGTTAATAAAGTGGGATGTCATTATGTAATTTTGCTCTAGACAGTGCTGAAAAGAGCAAACAAACACTATAATGTCATTTGATTCTGTGTGGAAGCCTCAAGTACATTGTTGAGGTAATTCCTACATGACACAAGCTTATAAAGGCAATTTACTGTTGTTTTTTGCTTTGCTTTATTACATTTTGTGCCCAAGGACTTGGCTTGGCTTGACAGCTTTAGGTTATTGTGCACATAAAAACAACGCAGGCAGTTGTCACCAGAGTCTAAAGCCAGTATTAAAGTTTGTTGTTATCTGAAATGGGTTTTTATGTTGCCACAGTTATCTTGCCATAAGATAAATGGAACAATAAGTTATTGATTAAAGACACATCCACTGCTGTATTATCTGCCTTGCGAATCTTTTAATTCTGTTATTTGTGACTGAAGATGAAACATCAAGGGTTGGAATAAGACAGCAAGTGTGAGGCTGCAATCATTGTTTGAGATGGGGCTTAAGATGACGAACGCATCTCTGCAACTGATAAATGACCAGCAGGGATTTAGCTGTTGGGTCTGTTGCTTCCGATTTTGACCTCCCTTCTCATCGACCTGTACATGAAACAAACAGCCAGCCATTTCTGACCTCCATCACTCTTGTAGGGTTGCACGCATCCAGCTACTAAAAGATCAAAGATGGCGTGCACGCGTGTAACATCCCTGGCAGGACGATAATCATCACAAAAGCTTTAATGATAAGCAATATTGCACACGTGTAGCTCTGTGAACACACCATGAACGTGATGCAAGAGCGAAGGAAGGATACAAAACTGTATATCCTTCAAGACTAGCCATGCACTCTTTCACTAACATTTAACTATAATCTTTGGAAGTTGTCCTAAACCTAAATTCATTCAAAAAGAAAAAAAAAAATTTTTTTAAATGTGCATTTTTGCTTCTACCAATATTAAACTTGGGAAGTTTGTGTTCAAGTCAGACATGTAGACATAAAAGATGCTTTAGAACCTGTGTCCGTTATAGTTGATACCTGTGCAACTTTTTTTTTTATCACTGAACTCTAAAGCTTAGTGCAACTTCAACCAATTAGCACACAGCACCACAGGCAAGTGAATCTCATCAATAAACCATGGCACATTATTTTGAATGGAAATAAAAGATTCATGTTTGAGACTCCTAAAAAGACAAGTATGATCCTTCTAACCCTAAAAGTGCACTTTGAATTAGACTTGGTTCGCCGTCAAACTTTTGAAGAGATGTCACTTTTAATATTTATTCAATGGCCCAGCTGTATGAGGCCATACCTCTGACATCCGATGCATCAGGAGTTCTCAGCAGTTGGGGAGGCCATCTGTGTTTATTTTCCATTAGGAGAGGCTGTCTCATCTCTCCTCTCTCATCTATCACTTCATCAAGGATACACTTTATGTTATATATATATTAATCAATTATTCAAAGCTTTTTAAATGGTCTGATGAACAACAAGGACTTTTATATACACACTGAACTTCATGATTTATATTTGCTAGCGTACCAATAAATGTAGATGCATGGTGAATGATAAATGTGGTAAAACTGAAACACAATATGGAAAAGTAAAGAGGTGAAAGACAGCATGGTTCACCCCAATGGGGAATAAACTGAGAGTTGTCATAAATTCATTGCTTAGGCTGTGTAAGGACCATATAAAAGGGCACTGGCTTTGCACCCAAAATAAACACCTCACCTATCAGAGAACTGGGGTAGTGCTGGGTAAATGGCCCACAGACATCAGCCCACTGAAGACTGCTGACAGACATCTCACCCAATTAGCATTTGGCATCTTGCCTGCTGCTTAGGGCAACAAACCCTGTTTTAATGTAGCACAATCTTTTTTTTTTTTTATCCAGAGCAAGTGAAGTTCAGAGAGTCCAGGCATGCCCTCAACACACACATACACACACACACACACACACACACACACACACACACACACACACACACACACACACACACACACACACACACACACACACACACAGGGTTTGGGATAATTCAGTAACTCCCAGTCCATAAATTTAAATGTGAATATAGCAAAATTGAGTCTTCCATGGTACAACTGAGTAGAATACTAAATAGTATTCAACATGTATTAAATCAAAAGTTAATAAGTTGCTCAGTCAGCACACTGACAGCGTGCGTGTCTCATCGGGTGTTCTTGGCACCGGTCCGCCTCATCAGCTTCACATCTTTTGAAGGTAATGAAAAGACGCTTCTGTCACCTTTCAGCTTCAACCATTCACAGGTTGTCACCTAGATAAACTCACTGTACTGAAGAGAAAAAAAAGTCTTAAAATAATTGATGACTATTTATGTATTTAAAGCTGCTGTTAATAATCCTTTTGACCACGGGTTGGATGTATTTGGGCAGTGTGAAAAGTACTGCAAGTGATGAAACCCCAGATGACATTGACCAAACTCTGAGGTTCCTAAAGACTGTTTGGAGCTTTAGCTCATCCCTCAGCTTGTTGACACTTCACCCTGGAGTTAATCTTCAGTCTGCTGCAGAAAAGTCCTGCGTTTTCTTTACCCAAACATCCAGCTCAGCCTCCTACCTATGAAATGTTGTGTCTCAAAATAGTATGTACTGTAACTGCGGCTGCTAGTCTGTTGGTTGTCTTGAGCTGCTGGTATAAACAACCTATAGTGTCTCATTCTACAGGAAGATAATCTCTACATGAAGCTGTTTTTCAGTGGAAAGGCCTTATTTATTGCAAGTAATGTGTTCATAAGAAATAACGAATGACAGAGAAAATTAAAATAACAGTGGCTTCCATCATATTTTTATTAGGCTTTTTCACTGAATTCTCAAAATAATAGAGGTTAATTAGGGTGTCAGTGTAAAGAGCTGCTTCAAACAATCAGGTTTAAAGAACAAACTGATATTTACATTTTAAAGTTCATCCACATTTAAAAAGGTCAGTTATAACAACAGAAGGAAAGCTGCCGACCAGGTAATGAAATTTTGTTAATCTGAATTTCCCAGACTGTGAAGCCTATTAATTTGATTCAACTGATGACATTTTCACCCCTGCTGGGCTTTGCTGTTTTTAAGCTGTCTCCAGGTGAAATCAAAATTCAGCAACTATTTTAAAGTTTTTTATTCAGCTAACTATATTGGCAAATTACTGCCAAGCAAAGTGAGGGAAAAATCACAACAGAGGCTTTGCTAAAAGGAAACACTGCAGCATTTCTGTGTCACAACTTAACCGAATATTTTCACTCAATCGATGAGGACAGTATCCAAAATTCACGCCCGACATCTCCAACTTTCACTCTAATGAGACTGACAAAGGAACTTCCTCTTGTGTTAGTTTTGCCCAAATATATGTGTATGTGCGATTCCGTGTCCCTCGGGTGCCATTAGAAAGGGCGACTATGTTGGCCTCTGGTCCCAGTGAGGGGCTAAGCTGCAGTAATTTGTTGCTTTAGAACAGTGAGTCGAAGCAGTCCCACCATGTGGCTGTGTCAGGGCCTCGCAGAGCCCCGATAATGAGGCAGGTTGCCTCATTAAAAGCCACAAGGCTTGCACACAAAGGAACCTGACATCAAAAAGCCTCCATGCCGCCTTTAGTATCCCTCTGCATACATGCTTTTGACCACAGAATGCCACACTATTAAAGTCACAGAAAAGACCTCTCTGCTGCTGCACCCACTCTTTTTTGCACTTGTGTGACACCTAAAGGAGGCTGTATGTGAAATAATTAATCAGCTCTTCATGTTTGTTTTAACTGAGGCAAAAGAGAACAACCAATGGGATCTTCCAGGATGTGACTTCAATATGCTCTGATGTTTGCAGTTTTAAGGTAGTAGTTCGTATTAGTATTGTCGATACATGCTTTATCGTTGCCTGTACCGTTCCACATCGGTCATTTAAATCTCGATTCTCACAGCCTTTTACAGAATTACTTTTCCTGTCTTTCCTCTGCAGGCATTTTGCCATTGAGCCATACAGAGTCACGGACGGGTTTATGTTATGTGAGTGCGACAGGAAGCAGATGAGATGCGCTCTGACAGCGCTGCTGTTCTACTGCTGGACAGCAAATGTAAGGAGCCAGACAGCATGTGTACAGGCAAGAGTGAGAGACAGCAGTCAGGGCCGTGGTTTGTCATGAGTCTGTGGTTTAGAGTGACAGACAAATGATGATTTGTGTTACTGGAACATAGAAATAAATGAAATCTCAACAGGATGTTCAGAACATTAGAGTTGGAATTTCACCGCACTGTACTGCTCACTATGAGCACTGAGGTGAGGCTTAGTGGGTATGTAACCAGAAGATTTTTAAGCTTGTGGACCTCAGGCCATAAGGAGGGCAGCGAGGTATGAATTAGGATAAGCAGATGCTTTTTGCTCAGGCATGAAACACTTTTTAAAGGAATGTGGACAGAAATATGAAGAGAGGGAGAAAGATGGAGAACGAAAGTGACAGAAAGAAGCAGAGGAGGCGGAAAATGCTTATGAGTCACCAAGCAGAACACAAAACATAATCTTTTGTTCTCACAGGGATGAGTCACAGTGTATTAGTGCCCAAAGTTGGTCCTCATATATATTTTCTTCATTTGTCAAATTGTTGTGTGGCCTGTGGTATGTGCACTGAAATGGGTCAAACACTGTCCCCCCCAAAAAAACACTTGTGGAGGAATATCACTTCATTTGACAGCTCTAATAGAGACTTTGATTGTCTCTACTTCTTTGCAAAATGGATATGATTTGGTGAGCCCAAGAGGCAAAGGGTAGAGGCAGCCGTGACCAGAGCGCCCGAGGCAGCAGTGACAACTCTCCATATGGCACACGTTCCACTAAAATGCTGCACAGCTTCATATCCTCACAGTCTTGTACCTTAAGTCAATTTCTTGCCGCCAACAATGGCACATTGTGTTCATAAATTACATTTTCAACCAGTCAAGTTCCACATAATAGCCCAATGTGATTGATTTTAAGTTTTCCTTTGACTGTACATGTACCATCATTTTACCAGTATAGGAGTCACACATATGTGTTATGAAGCCAGTGGGTGTTGTATCTTTTTATGTCGCATTGAAACTCCTTCTCTCTGTTGTCGCCACAGATTTCCAGATGATCAGTGAGGTTCAGCTGTTGGGATAAAGGCATTTCCTGAAGGTGGATCTTTAAAGGAAGCAGTCACAGTCGTCCATGCCTTGCCATTTCCCTCAGCTGCCCCATGCTGAGTTGAGTGGCTGATAGATGGTCTTCTGCGCAATTTGACATTTATTCGAGCAAATCTTATCTGAGCCTTGTTGCCTTTTAGTTAAACTATAAACAAGCGGCCTCAAATGCTCTCACTCTATTTTACAATCATTTTTTGTTGCTAACATAAACTCACCACTCCCACCAGGCAGAGCAGGGTGTGCAGCAATAAAGCTGAAGTTACTGTACATTGTGTTTTTCAGCAATTCATTGGCCAATACTTACTAGTATAGTAATAAAAGTAATATTACTGGCTAACTAAATTTGTTCTGCTTAGAACACATCATGCACAAATACTATGATTATCATAAACGATGGGAGAATTGTATTTGATTTGACTGGGAATCACCCTTTTGTCAACATTGTCTGTCAGTGTTCCAAATGGTCTGCTCTCAGAAAAAAAGCTTGGCTCAAATGTACTGCACATTTCCTGAGAAAGATATTCCATTTTAAAAGGCATCTACATTACAGTAAATGCACTTATATTCCGTGATGATGAATAGTCTGCAAATGCACCTGATGGAGCAAACGCCAAAGCGCTCACCAAAAACAGCTACGTAACGGTCATGACCTGTTGAATAAATGCACGAATGTCCCCTTTGTCTCCCAAAATACTGCTTCCACATTACTGCATACAGACACTTTTCATTATCACTGATTAAAAAGGATAAATGGTGAATCGCATCAGCTCTGGCAGTGTAGTTCACTATCAGCTGACGTTTTGATTACCAATCACATTAAACACTTCCCAATCACATTAAATCAAGATAATGAGATAGTTCTTTCCAATCTTACAGCTCTGTCATTGTGGTTCCAGTTCTTTGCTGCCTATTGCATGCTAAGCTAAGTTAACCGACTGCTGCGGGTAGGTTCACATTTACCAGAGACACATCAAGCTCATGTATATTACTCAGCATGAAGCCGATTGCAGGTCAGAAGTGTTTGTGTGCATATTCAAAGTGAATATGCACTGTGCTGGTTGAATTTGTACTATCTGCACTATGCAGCTGCACTTCTTCATGGTCCACGGTGAGCCTGTGTGTGTGATAGTGAGTGATGTGTAGCACGGTGTCAGTGAGAGTTTTTGCAAAAGAGGATGGTTTAGTGAGATGCCAGTGGGTGGTGGGTGGACTCAGCTGAGGAGGAAACCAGGGATGACGTGTTATGAATTAAGAAAAAAGAACAGGCCTTTATTCGGATGAGAGAATAGTGTGGGGTGCATTCTCTGATGAAGGCATGCTAATTAAAAAATGGAAATGTGGTTAGACAACACCTACATGCATCTTCATCTTGCCTCCATTGCGTCCCTGAATGTGGCATTTCATAACTCATCCTCAAATAAAACATTCACAACTCTCCAACTTATAGTACAGCTTGCCCAAGTTCTGTTGTGACTGTGGAACTTACTCGCAGATTTAGGTCATTGAGGTGTCAGTGAGACATCTGTTTGTCATGCACTTCCTGCCTGCTCTTTCTCTGACTCAACATTACAAATGCAGCTGGCACAGCAGTCCGTCAGCACTGGTGAACGGATAAGAGATGGCCGACAGTGCGTTGCTCAGCCAGGGCTGTGTCGAAACAAGAATAATCACAAGTTAATGCAGCAGCTCACTCGTCTATGAAGCCGAATCATCTCGCATCATCTCCAGGTTTCCACAAAACCATCACAAGGTTACCTCACTGCTTATGTGCCAGTAGGCTGTATAAGCAGAAGCATGCAAGTCTCTTCATACTGAACTGGGGCTGCGGGTCAGCAGGCGTTCTCAATGCTGGAGGCAGGAAGACTTTGTGTCAAACCCACATACCAAACTAGGTCATGCTGTTTTTGGCAGCTGGATCTAATAGTGTCTTTTGGGCCACGTTTACAATTTTTGAGGGTGAAATGTTCAAATTAAAAAGTTCCATTAATGAGTAAGCAGAGACTGTTGCATGAGAAGTACCTACTTCTCATATTGTTTTAACACCATGTGGCCAATGTAGACATGCTTTAATGTCTGTTGTGTCCTCAGAGCTGGGACGTGTTCCACCTTTGAAGCAACGATTTAAATAAGTGAGACACACTGGAGGTGGACGATTTGTGTTTATTTTGAGTGTATTGCCCCTTTTGAGGTAGACATGCAAGGTTTCGCTGCAGTGAAGTAAAATTTCAAATGGATAAAATTAAATTATATAAGCGTATAACTCCAAAACAGGAAGGGTTATGTTTGGAACAACAAAAATCCTCTCTCTGCCATTTCTACTTTGGACCTTGCACTTGATAGAGGGACTCTGGATTTTTTTTTTGACTACTTTTGAATGATGTCTGCTCATTTCTCTGTGGGATACTGCACCACATTCATCTACCATAGTGTGTTTTACTGAACAAGCTCCAGAGCATAAATTGGAGTCAACTTTGCATGTGAAACAGGAAGATTCAAACAATATCCTGAGGATGGATGCAAGAACTCACTTTACCATGGTTGATAGTAACAGGATCTGAAATCTTTGAGTTACTGGAGGAAATTTGTGAGTACAAATATCCCCTAAAGACAAACAACATACCTATTTTAGCTTGAGAATAAAGCTTAAATAGTGCTAGAATTCTTGTTTCCCACAGAGGCTGATTAACATAATGGATCTATTTTGGTCTATGGTGGGCCGTGCTCTTTTTGAAGATTTTTTTTTTCCATCTCTCACCTCAGAGAGAGGCAGATGGAAGCATTCAGCAGGTGGTCCTGAATGATAGTAATTAAAAAGACACAGACTGCCCTGCAAAGCCAGCCCAGCGGTGCCCAGAGAGAGATGAGCAAAGTCAGAGCAACAAAGACATCAGATATTGAACATACTTTATCAATTACTTTCAGAATCTTTTCTCTTCTGCTTTTTTTCCCCCCTCTGGGGTCAGGTGGAGGCTAGTCGCATTGAAAAGGGTGTTTCATTTTTTTTTCTCTTCACATTGTGGAAATTTGGCTGCTGCTGATAAGACTCTTTGCAGCACTGTCCAAACTCATTTGAAGCCGTGACACCCTTTTAAGCAAGCAATAATTTAGAAAGGATGGCAACCAGACAGCCTGATAAGGAGGAAGTCTGGACGTCTTGTACATTGTGTCCACAATATAGTGCCTGCATCGTGCACATGATGATGCTCGCACATCACACACCTGCACACAAGGGCGATGATGTCAGTGGTGTGGTTGTTTTACTTTTGCAAAAAAATTCCACAGTGAAGGTGTGTTTGATTGTCTTAATGTAAATGTAAAGGGTAAAAGTGTATGCGTTCGGTGATCTGATGACATGATGGCAAATGTAACATGGTTATATTAAGGACAACACTTACACCTGCACAGGCTAACCTGGTTCTCATCAAGACAAGGTCATTGTTTTTGACGCAAGAGTGTCTGAAGGGCTGGTGTTGGGTGTCCTTAAGGAGCGCAAACCCCAAGTCCACAATAACAGCTCACTAAGAGCTGCATACCACCTAATCCTCTCTATCAAGGCAACATTAAAGTTGCATTGTGGAGAGTGAGAGCTCGTGTGCCACCCAGCCCAGCTGATTGGTAAATAGAGAAGGTGTACAAACCTAGTGGGTCACTCATTTACTGTTCGTCATTGACATGGATACGTCTTCTCGACTCTAATTTCGGTAAGCACCCATGTGCACATGGGCCTAACATAGTTTTAATAGTAGCAGTCATCAAATATTTGATCATTTAACTTCCTTAAAAAAATAAACAATGATTGTCTCTACAAGGTGTATATGTATATAGCTTGAAACAGGAAAACCATGTGTGTCTCTTTGTGCAAGAGCTCCAAACAAACCAAGCTTTTCTACTGAGGGATAAAAGCAACCCCTCAGCAGGGGGACTGTAAATCCACTGAAACAGTACAAGGTATTGGCAAATCATTATATCAAAAAGGAGTAGTTGCTTGGGGCCAGAGGGAGACAGAAAAAAGGCACAGGCAGGCACAGCAGCAGACAAACATTTGTTTCACATCAAAGCCTCAAAGAGAGAAGGACAGAAGACTTGATTCTTTCAGCCGCTGTGGAGAGACACATGTGCCGGGGATCAACTAGATTAAAGAGAGCTCCTAAGTGAACCACAGATTGTGTCAGCGAGGTCAGTCAGCTGGATCTTCACAATGATGGGGGCTAATAAGTGCACTATTCCAGAAGCTGATTTATTAGTTTAGCAGGTTTAAGTTCAAGAACAGTGCTTATCGCTACCACGTTCAGACTGAGCGTGGAGAGAAAGGAGGAAAAGAGAAAGAAAAAAGACATTAGAATTGCGCCATGCAGACACTGATCTTTTTTGCCAGCATATGGGTGCACAATTGGGTCAGGAGATAAGCAAGCCCCTGTGGACCGTGGACAGATGCAGTCCGTCTCTAGCTGTGTTTGTGTCCTCTCCCATCTTGCCTCTCTCACAGGCACGCACCGATCAGACAGTGACCTGTGGAAGCACAGGCATCGACATGGCTCGAGTGTACAGGAGGATGACTGAATGATGGCATCCGTTCATGTTAGAAACCTTGTGAATATTGTCTTTTTTTTAGAGGGTGAGGGTGAAATTATAAAAAGAATATCCAGAGAATAAAAGCTCCTTTAGGTTCAGTGAGGCATATTGGAAAACCATACGTTTTTGACTTTAACGTTGAAGGTCGAGTGCTTCATTTCAGTTAGTGAAATTTCAAATGGACACTGAAATTAGAAAATTAATAATGCATTAGCTTGTAATTATTTCTAATAGACCTTAGTGATTTAATCAATAATGCACATTGCACAAAAATAATCAATATTAATAACCCTGTGAGGTGATGTGGTTTTGGGTGTGTACATTTGTGCCTTTGTTTGTGCATTATAATGTGCTGCTGTATAAGATAAAATAAACATAGCTTTGCTGTAAACTCTGTGTAGGTCAGTGATATAATGGTAATGATGAGCCAGGTGCATGTCCTTTGGCCAGCTGCCTGGAAATAGCATTAGATTAGACAGTCACGCAGGGCGGAAGGTGG
Organism: Anabas testudineus; assembly: GCF_900324465.2. Classification (NCBI taxonomy): domain Eukaryota; kingdom Metazoa; phylum Chordata; class Actinopteri; order Anabantiformes; family Anabantidae; genus Anabas; species Anabas testudineus. The sequence goes on along the minus strand of NC_046621.1, from coordinate 11,562,816 downwards.
AGGAGTGGCTGGGTCAGGGATATACGACACTGTGTGGAACAGACGTGGCTGGACTTTCATGAAATGCATCAATCATGTCATAGGCTCTGACCTAGAAGCAAAATTATTCCAGAGAGCTGTGAGAGCCGCGTTATGACAAACGTGAATATGAAGCACGGGAGGCACAGTCATCTGTCTGTTATCTACTAAACAACTTCTTTTGTGCAAACACAGACAGCATTTTAAGATATCTTATTATCACTGCATATCTGCCAGCTCAAAATTACTACAACTACTACTACTACTTCAACTACTTTGTTTCCAAACCATGGAAAATATTGAAAAGTCATAAAAAATAAACAGAATATCAGAAATATACTTTTCTTATTTCCCAGCTTGTTATTTTTCTCATGATTTATCTTGCAGTTCCCTGGTGAACTGCTCAGCTATACTACAGTTCAAACTGGTACATTGGCAGGAAATGCATTTATTGCATGTATTAGTTTATGTCTCTGGTGAATTAGTGTGAGCTCAGGGGACAGATGGGCTCCATCATCTGGATTAAAACATATAAGGACGGACTTTACGCCCATCCCGGACCGCCACCTAATGTCAAGCAAATAAATCCCCAATCAGCACAATAACATGCATGTTCTATATAAACACACATCCACCAATACACAAAGGTCCCAGTGAAAAAACATCTGTCACTTCAGTGGTGTGCTTATCTGTGCTGGCCATGTCAGCGCTCTCCCATGTGAGAACAAAAAAGGCAGCAGTGGTGTTTTATGCTCCGCAGATAGGTTTGCTGATAGTCGCACTGCTTTAACCTTAGTGCTGTTCAAACACTGACAGATCCAGGAGTGGCGACAATCAGGGTCACTCGCTGTTCTTGCTGTTCTGTAAAAAGACATGCCATTGGACCCAAATTAATGGGTTGGGAGCCACACACACACACACACACACACAAACACACTGCGCATATACAAGCACACAACCAACCAGAATTTGGCTTGACTTGTCTGACTAAAAACCACACTCACCACCACCACCACCCCCCCACGGACACTTTACCTCCCTCCCCCACACCTTCCAAAACAAATCCCTTAAAACCACCCTGCCACCTCCTTCACTCCCCCTTTCCCCTCCTTCCTCACTCTCCAGTACTCTGTGGTCTTAGCTGCATGCTCACTGTCCCGAAACATGATGAACCATTCAGCCCTATGGGAATTTCTCCTCCCAGCTAGCGTCAGCTACATCTGTGACTGTCAGCCAGAGTAGATGCAACAGCAGCAGCAGCAGCAGCAGCAGTGTGGCAGTGGCACTGACTTAGCTTTGGCGTCAGGCAGTCTCTCAATGACACTGTGTTTCAACTTGACTGAGAGGTGGCATAGTTCATCCAGCTCAGCTCTCACTGGGAGTTGCCTGTTGTTCTCTTTCTCTGGCTCCTGAGCAGATTTTACTAATTTATGAATGACTGAGGAAGGATGCTCTGCAACTTGAGGATACTTTTTTCATTTGGACACACAGTGGCTATTTTGGATGACTCAGAGGAGCAGGATGCTGTACTTTGCAGCTCTTGAGCGGGGATGGCCGAAGCGTTCTCGTGTTCACCCTGCTCTTTCTCCTCGTCCTCTTTTTTTTTTTCTTCATCTGCCTCTGTGCTCACACTTTTCCCTGGACCCCTCTGGCATGCGAGGGTCAAGTCTGCAGGATTTCTCATCCACCTCTGTCCTCTCTCCAACTGTGTTGTGATCCTGTTTCTCAGCGCCGCACTTGACCTGAAGGCTTTCCAGGCAAAACAAAGGGATTAACTATGAATGCTGCTCTCACTAGGAAACACACTCTGCCCTTAAACAGAAGACTGTGACATCCGATGAAAGTCAACTGTGAGTATATTTGTGTCTTTTTTCAGTTTCACAGCCTGTAGAGAGTCATAACTGATCCAATGTGCAATTTTTCACTAAAGCACGAAGGCATGACCTGAATTTCTGGGGAATTAGCCAGCATCTGTGCACAAGAGGTCTCAGTTTGTATTTTTAATGTAGGCTTTTACCTTAATGAAATAAATTGTGAATGTGCTCCTGGAAGAGGGTGTGTTGCATCTGTTGTGGAAGATTTAACAAATAAAATAGATTTTAAATATGCATGTCTGCATGTCACATGTATAGTCAATGCCTACTAATTATTGCTAAATTACTTAAAAAATGCATTATTTTCAGTGACAATACTTGATGCCTGTTTTTTTCTCTGTCTCTTGTGAATCCTAACTTCAGATTCTCATTTGTCATCATCACTGTCATCCATCTTTCACATTTCTATAAACTCCCTATCTACAGGTATCAGTGCACACTCAAGTTGCATTTCTTCAGCACCCTGCCTCTCCTCTAATAGTAGCATTGGATTTCAACTGAATGGCTCTAATATTTGAAAATCATAGCTTTTGAGTGATGTGCTGTTCTACTCCCAATAGACAAATCAATGTTTCTCTTCCAAAGCAAAAATAATAGGTGAGGTCCCTCCTCTTCCCCCCCTCCTTTCTTTGATTAAGTGGAGATGACAAAACAGGAAAGGATTAAGCAGTGAGGTGTGCTTTTAACGAGTCCATCCCATACCTGCAGATCTCATGAGGTGTTAAAACAAACCACTAGGCAACGTGGGGAAAAAACATGTTCATTGGTTTGATTGGTGCAGCAAAATTGTGTGTCAACAAGCATCTGTTGTCAGTTAATTGTACTCTTTTTTATTACATACAATATCTAGATCGTAAGTCAGGTTGATGTACATATTGTATATCAGCAAACTGTGGGGCACACAGCTATAAACAGACATGTCTTATTGTCCATGTGCTACTGTGTAATCACACTGTATATCTGTTCTTTCAACTGGACATAAGCGTAATTTCCACCATACACTGAAAATTAATATTTGAACAGCGCACACGTTATTCAAACCAATAACCTTTGTTTTTGCAGACAAATGTAATATCCGTATAAGTAAAATTGGGCATGTTATGAGTTAGGAACAAATAACAGACGACCCAGAGGCATAAACAGCGACAGGCACAGAATCATATTTAGAAAAGTCTTCACACGGGAGCCAGATCATTATCTAAATGATGTACCATTAATGAAATGTGGTAGTCACTCATAAAATAAATCTCCTTCAGGCATTAAATGTTTGGTTTTATTCTCTTCAGCAGCTCCGAAAAAACAGTGTTGTGCCCATAACTAGATCATCTAATGATCACATTTATCATTTTTCAGTGGGTTAAAGTTGACAGAAGCTTATACTCATTTTGGAAAATGTCAAGTGAGTGAATAAACAAAGGAGAGCACAGTGAAAACATACAGTGTTTTGGTTCTTTTTTAACTTTCCCTAAACCTGACTTTGTCTTAAATAAGTGTCCTATTGGTGGGGGTGACACTGCCACACTGATGAATATTTCAAATAGCATTGTAGAAGCTCTTAATTTAAACATTTATAATGCTCTCTCTCTCTCTCTCTCTCTCTGCCTGCATTTCTTATTTCCTCTTCCAGAACAACATATCTTAACCATGGGTCAGTGGACTGACTACAGGATACGCAAATTACTGTGCCAAAGACCTGTGGGCTGATTTGCACTTCATACATACTCACTTCATACATGCCTCCTTTGCTTTGACTCACCTCTTCTTTGCTCTCTCTCTCTTTCTTCTCCTTCTGCTGGTCTCCTTCATCTGCTGTGCCTTTTCTTTCACAAATGCCACACAGGCACGCTATTCACTTTCTTGTTTCTGCTGTGCAAAGCATTTGTGCTGCAACTAAAGGAGAGTGTAGGAAAAGGTTGAGTGTGACTGGGAGTCCCGGTGAGAGCCAGGGTATGGAGCTACAGCACAGGAGCAGTGATGGCCAGGTGCCAGTAGGACCTGTCTGGAGCCACCCTTCATCATGTCCGCCTCTGCACTTAGTGTGGAGGTTATAAAGTGTGTCCTCAGCCACACACTGGGCACTGCTAATCACTGTGTCAGTGACCACTACTTATGCATATTGAGCAAACAAACTATATCAGACTAACCAGTCTGATACGCTTGCGATGTATTTGTAATGTGAAAGACTTGCTTTTCCAATTCCGAACTGACTCACCTGAACCTTTTATATTAGATTTTATATAACTATCACTATATTTTTATTCTCATAACTTAACGAATGCAGGCAGTATGCTGCCAGAAATTCTGCAGCCGCCACAAAGCTATTCCACACACTGGGTCACATTTGATACCAAATTACATCCATAAAAAAAAAATCCCCAAACAGGCCACAACCATATCCACTATTTATACTGACGCAGAGTTCATGTTTACCCCACACTCTGAGCTCCGAGTGTACCATTAAAATGCTTTCTGCTTCGATTTAGAAGCTATTAGCAGGCTCGACTTGTTCTACCTCTCGATGTTGAGAGGTAGAAAAAGTCTATTCTTTGTGTGTGTGTGTGTGTGTGCACGTGCATGTGTGTCTAGGTGTGCGTGCGTGTGTGTTTGACTCTGCTTGACTATCTTTGTAAGAACCAGTTTAGGATTTATACCTTGGGATGGAGAATGTTTGCCAAAGAGAGGACATTTTGACCAGTCCTTACTTTCTGACACACTGAGAATTAAGTTTAAGGATTTTGTGAGTATTTGGCTGAATTCTTACTAAAATAAAAATCTACTAAACTGCTGTATTCAGTCACAGCAGACAGGTAAAAGAATGGTTGACACATGTGATGTTTGCCATGTTCACTATTCACTATTTTTACGTTGACTTTAACTCAACAAGAACCTTCTTTGAACTTCATGCATTAACTTGCAGTCACTGTTTTTCTTCTAGAGTGAAATGACAAATATAAGATTTGTGCATGCCAGGTAATAGCAGAGAAATCATGACACATTCCCACCCTAAAAATGTAATGATGCGGGGATTTGAGTGATGTTATATGAAATGTCGTTCTATAAAACGTAACAAGATGAGGGACAATCCAAGTCCTGCAGGAGGACTCCCGCTGTGACTGGAATGTTATTTGTGTTGGCCACAGGCTCTCCCGATAACCTGGTGCTGTCAAAAGAAAGCCAATGAGAGAGAAAGTTATTTGTCACGTATGGGCTAGTGACTGCAGCTTACATCCAAGGTGTAGTATTGCGGCTATGAATTGGGATCTCAGTGTGAGAAAGCATTTGGCACACTGTTCCTTTGCTTTCCTTTCATATATTAACCTAAGGTTCTCTCTTTACTGTATATCTCAGCCTCACAGAGAAGTTTCCGTCGGCAGTAGTGTAATGTAATCTATTTCTGAAGCAATCATTTGACATACTACAATTTCCCTTGTGCAGGGATCTTTGAGAGCCAGTGCATCCCCCCACAACAGTGCTAATACATGTAATTGCTGCGTGCCACTGGGCATGTTCAAGAACAGACGGAAGGAAGACTGTGCAAGATTTTGTCTCTGCGCAAGTTAACGTTTTATTGCTAATATTCACCTGGAACATTTTTTTGTTCTCAGAGGTGATCTGCCCCAGAGTTCACTAATGTTTCACATGGAGAATCTCAAACGGTTACTACATTTTAGTGACCATGGAGCAATGCCACTGCAGGATGACTGATTGTTTTCAGCAGGAAGCAATCGAACTTCCCCAATTTTAGGCAGAGCAAGTGGCACAGCTGAAAATATCCACACCATGGTGCCCAGTTGGCTGGGTTATTTCCTGAGAGAGGAGGGTCCTCTCTCTTTAGCTGGAAAGAAGAGAGAATGAGAGCTCATGATCAGTGTGGAACAGTATGACAGACTACTGTCCACGTGCTCTGTTTTCCCTCAGAGTGTAATCATCCCCATGTATTGCAAACATGTGTTCAAACCTTTAATGCTACTTCAACAATATGGTGGTTAAAATCAGCATACCCCTGCTCTATGAGAGGATCTTCTGTACAGTAGTGTGTGTGAAAGGTGTATACTCCCCTCTACTGGTGCAGATGTGTCATGTGTGAGTGCTCTACATCCTTCAATGGTGTCATACTTTGCTCACCATAGCACTAAGCATCAATATAAATTTTTCCATTGTGCAGATCACTCACCACTGCTGTATATGTATATGTACCACTATTATAATAACATGTTAACATTGTGAAATGAACTGAGTGAAAATGACTGCACTACATGTATGTATATGTTTATTGCATACCTGTGCTTCTATTAACACTAGAAAATCACCACAATCTCAGCTGATCAGACAGGTGACTCTGACAATGGCTCTGGGTCTATGAATGATCTTATAATCAGATGGGCTGCAGAGAAAGAAAATTATCACGGGAGTGGGGTATTACTAGAATATTACCCAGAGAAAAATGTAGCTTATTTGATTATTACAGAGCCATGTGTATTAGAAATGAATCACAAAACTGCAGAAATTGCAATTTGATGCTTGGCTGACAAACTAGCTGGCTGGGAATTTGAAATGTAAGCAAAGCTGGGTATAGATTGCATCTATGCGTTATATACTGTCATTTATTTCTTGGCTGAATGTGCAGAATGAGCTTACTAAGAGTGCTGCAAAGTTGTTTTTCACTAATACAGAGGACAAATTGTATATCAAAATGCAAACACGTCTTCATTCTCTTCTTACAGTATGTCTACATGCAGTTTAGGGGAAATTTTATGTCACATTTGCCTGAAAAGCAATTATAGTGATTTGACATCTTTCTTTGATTAATCCCTCTAATGAGGAATCTGTCAATAGACTTGCAGTTCAAGATAAAATAATAAGATAACATAAAGTAATATCTCTGTTGTCATTGTAACATGTCCAACAAAATTATAGTGCTACCTGGTCATTGGATCATTCACACAAAAACTCCTGCCAATGAATTTCCAATGACTAGACTACTAATACAAAAAGGAACCAGATGGTGTAATGGCCTGGATTTTAAACCATGCTGTAGATGTTTGCATGGATCGCCTCCATATGGAGCTTGTTCCTAAGTTGTGAAGTGGAATGATGTCATCTAGTGGCCATGACTGGAACATAGACAATTCAATGACCTTTTCTTTCATTCATTTCCAGGAGGTCTTCCTGAAAAATGACAAATGCAAGAACTCCTGCCATGGTTGGATGCCAGTAACCACAAGAAGACAATGGATGGAGAGAATCATCTAAACTCCACTGTAAATACCAGTACAATGGATATCCAACTGGTCTCACATAGTCTCTGGGAAGTCATCACTATTGCAACTGTGTCAGCTATAGTCAGCCTCATCACCATTGTTGGGAATGTTCTGGTAATGCTGTCTTTCAAAGTCAACAGCCAGCTGAAGACAGTGAACAATTACTATCTGCTGAGTCTGGCAGCAGCAGACCTCATCATAGGCGTTTTCTCTATGAATCTTTATACCTCTTATATACTGATGGGCTACTGGGCATTAGGAAACCTTGCCTGTGACCTATGGTTGGCAGTGGATTATGTAGCCAGTAATGCCTCAGTCATGAATCTGCTGGTGATCAGTTTTGACAGATATTTCTCGATCACACGGCCGCTTACCTACAGAGCCAAACGGACACCCAAACGAGCTGGGATTATGATAGGGCTGGCCTGGCTGGTGTCGCTTGTTCTGTGGGCTCCACCGATTCTGTGCTGGCAATACTTTGTTGGGAAAAGGACTGTACCTGAGAGGGAATGCCAGATCCCATTCTTCTCTGAGCCAGTCATAACCTTTGGAACAGCGATTGCTGCCTTTTATATTCCAGTGTCAGTCATGACAATCCTGTACTGTCGAATCTACAAGGAGACAGAGAAGAGGACCAAAGATCTGGCTGAGCTGCAGGGAATTAACTATCCAGCAGAGACTGGGGTCACCCAACCACAGAAGACAATTATTAGATCCTGTTTTAGCTGTAAACTACAATCAGCTTCACATGATAGGAACCAAGCCTCCTGGTCGTCCTCCAGCAGGAGCAATGCTGGCAAATCAGCCGCCACAACCAATGATGAATGGTCTAAAGCTGGTCAGCTGACCACCTTCAATAGTTATGCTTCCTCAGATGATGAAGACAGACCTGTGTCTCCAGGAGGCTTCCAGCCCTCATTCAGGAACCAGGCCTGCGAGGCCAGCAAGAGTGGAGCGTGCAGTGAGAGCGAGCAGCTGAGCAGCTATGATGAGGACAGTTTCTTCCAGACGCCGCCAAAAAGCAGCTCTCAGAAGAGCAAATGTGTGTCATACAAGTTTAAACCTGTGGCGAAAGACACTCATGTTGATCACCAGAGCAAAAATGGAGGCACCAAAATGGCATCATCTGCCTTTTCATCAGCTGAGTCCATGAGCGTTCCATCCACCTCCTCGACGTCTAAGCCCATTGACATGACGCTGAAGAACCAGATCACTAAGAGGAAGAGAATGGTGCTCATCAAGGAGAAGAAGGCCGCTCAGACTCTCAGTGCCATCTTGCTGGCCTTCATCCTAACATGGACGCCGTACAACATCATGGTGCTGATTTCCACCTTCTGCTCACAGTGCATACCCCGCTCCCTCTGGCATCTGGGCTACTGGCTTTGCTACGTCAACAGCACCGTAAATCCCATGTGCTATGCCCTTTGTAACAAGACTTTTCAAAAGACCTTTCGCATGCTTTTATTCTGTCAGTGGAAGAAAAAAAGGACTGAGGAGAAACTGTACTGGTATGGGCAAAACCCTGCGGTCAACTCCAAACTGACCTAGACTATTATGTTTTTTAGGATGATGTATAATGATGGTTGTGAATCATATGTTTGTATGGATAATCTGTGCTCATTGAACTGAAAATCTACGAATTAGGTGACATCAAAAGTAGAAATACTATATAAAGGAGACGGTACATTTGGTAGTGTTGATCATTAATCAATAGGTTTGCTGTAATATATAATAATTTGTGCTCAAATGATGGTAGAACATGTGCCCATATATAAGAGTAAAGTCACTCCAAGAAGGGACAAATGCATGGCGGCTGTTTCAAGCTTTCAATTTTACTTCAAAACCATCTTCAGGAGGAGGTATAGGTGCCAAAGAATGTGCCCATGTAGTCAGTGATGTTCAAATAATTAATACTGAATTAATTAGTAAAAATATACCATCCTTCTCCCCCCAAAATTGACGCTCTTATGCACAAAATGCACACTACATCTGTAAGACGCACAGTTTAATAGCTTAACCCATATTCAAATAGATCCAATCTACAAATTGACACCGTATATTGGTTCAGAAATGTCCAGTGCTGATGCTTAGACACAAAATGACATAATATGTGCAGATATGTTTAATGCTGCAGGTGTCGTTTGGATCCAGGCTCGGAAGTTTTGGAATTTCTATTTAATTCTGAAGGGCTAATACGTGTTGTCCTGCTGTCCTGAGAAGTCTGCTTACTAAGTCAAGATTGTAACTAATCAAAGCCTTTTCATATGTGACACTGTCTGTTGAGTCATATGAGTAAATACAGATTCAGCGTCATTGTTTTGAAATTCTACATTTTCTATCCTGTAAAATCTTCTGAAGTGTAATAATATTATTAACAATTAATCTTAATCATGGCTCAAATTCAAACTAAAAGGCTTATTTAACTAAAGCTACATGACAACATTACTAAACAATGACAGTGTTTACTTAGAGAATGGATTGGAGGATTTAACAGCACACACTGTTTATTATAACCAGTGTTTTTTCATTGTTTTCTCTAAACTGACATAACTACAGTAAATCAGTATCATCATGATCACCTCCATCATCTTCATGGTATTTCTGGCAAACTCGTTGTGAACTGTGGCAAGAAAAAGCTGTTTATTTGTGACATGTCTGTTTCTGTAAGCAATGGATGGAAGATGTCATGCATCATAAGCTAAATGTCTTGAAACACTTTATTTATAACTGTGATAAACCAGCACTTGCAATTCGACGAATGAAAAAACAAGCTTTGCTTCAAGTGTGCTGACATAACGTGTGATGGAAACAAAGCTAGAGCTAAAACTGTACTGCATTTTTTAAATTGTCTTTATGCTGTGTAATTATTATTTCTTTTTGTTGTTTTCTGTATTTTGTGATCATTTCAATGCATTTCTGAATAAAATGTGGTGCATTCAATGTCCAGGATAAACATTTTTAGGAGAAAAACAGTAATGTCACAAACCAACATGGTTGTTACAAAGGAGAAAAAACTAATTCTTAGCCCTTAGTAGTTGTTAAATCTAGTATCACAAATGCCAAAAACAAATAAACAGTTTCCTTATAGCTCATCTCTCTTGCAGTCCCCACTGTGAATCAGTTTTACTGTGTCCGAAGGTCTCACCAACATCCATGCATACTTGCACAGTCGCTCCTTGTTGCAGTCCTTTTGCCAGTAGATGACGTTCCTGCGATTTAAATTGGCCCCAGCACAGGCGTCATACCACCAACCTCCTCCTGCCACTCCCTGAAACTCCAGCTTTGCACAGTTCTGGAAGTAGTTGTCGTTGTCTCTGTCTTTAGTGGTGAACTTTTGGTTGTCATGGAGGTAGTTCTCAGTATCCAGTGTCAAAGCATCCACAGCCGTCCCCTGGAACAATCCCAGCCTCAGCCTGTATGCTGATGCTTCGTCCTCCACTAGGACGGGGTCGTACTCTCCCATCTTAGTGATGGCGTCTTGATCCACTAGTTTTACTCCTAGTTTAAAGCGCCCAGGGCCACGGGTGAGCTGATGAAGATATTCATTTCCAAGCCAGTGATCCCCCGTAACGTCCCCAAATCCGTGCATGTACTCAGTCCAGGTGCGATCAAAATTCACACTGCTGTTGACAGTGATATGTTGCACCACTGTCCATCCTCCCTCCTGCATGGCACAGTAGACCGCAATGGGGGAGCCACCAGGTTGGATCAGGTACACCCCATCTCTGGCCTGGCCTGATGAGGTCATCAGCATTTCATGGCAGTCTCTGGGCAGAACTGTTGGTCAAATGAACGTCAGTCATATCTGTATTAATTAACAATAGGTAATTAGGCTTGTTTTTCAGTCTGTCTACATAAACAAGACCCTCTGCCACTTAGTAAGTAAAAGGCTAAGCTAACCAGTCGCTGGCTCTAGTTTTGTAATAACTGCATCAAAGGAGAGTGGTATTGATTTTCTCATCTAACTCTCCGAATGAAAGACAACAACCATGGCTGCTACAATGTCTATATTTCTAAAATCACTGCATACACTTCGTCCAACATTACTGCCTCTGCTGGTAGCTTTAAAAGCTTCACTGTGGTAAATGTCCATGCACATTCCAGGAATTTGTTATTACCCAGATGGTAACAGCCAACAGTGTTTCTCAATGCCTTCTACGTAAACATAGTAAAACCTTGATCAATTGCCAAAGTATTACCAACTGTTTGTCTGACAAACTGTCTTACACAAATCACATCACTGAACCATAACACTTATCATTAATGAGTCACTAAGCAGTTTGGGTGTACAGCCTGGAATTTGATCCACATGCAGGGGACAATCCACATGGACAATAGGTGATAAAGGTAATTCAGTGTTTAAAAGCAATCACCGGGATGTTTCACACAAAGTACACATCATGCTGGCGTCTTTCAGAGGTTGCTTCACATGTTCTACACGTTACATGCATTTCCTTCCCCAACAAATATTAGGTGCATAATTCTGACAGAAATCAAAGAGAAAAGTCAAACTGAAAGTGAAAGTCTACCACATATACCTCTCATTCCACGGTTAAGGACCAAGTTATGCTTGTCTTGGGGTAATAGATTCAGGTTCTCAGCTTGGAGATGTGCCACATTAACTCCAACCACAGCGAGCAGAAGCAGGGTCACTGCTGGCAGCCAGCATCTCAAACACTTCATCTTTCACTTTCCTCTGCTGTCAACAACAAAAGTTAATGATATGGTCATTGCATTGCAAGTTGCATGTTGAATTCAGTGAACTTACTGAAGAGCACACAACAAAACTTTATCAAAAGAAAAAAACAACAACAACTGAACGTATCTTGAATTATAATGTTACCTTCAGCGAAGAGCCCTGGAGGAGAAGGAGAGAGAAATATATTGTTCTCCGTGCCTGAATCTTCTCCCAGATTGAATGACAAGCACGAGAACGCAAACAAGGCTGTCAGCGGGTGAGTTCAGATTCAGAGTTCACTGAAATGCAGGCCTATTCACACAACCTCCCCTGACCAGTCATAGCTGGACTTCAGCCTCAGGTTCACATCACAATGGCAGACGCCAACCTTCGACTTATCTATGTCAAGTGAGATAAACCCACATGAAAATGGGCTTTGTATGCTGATATCTTTGCCTTACTTAAATCACTTCAAGGTTGAATGAGGCTGAAGTCCAAATGAGACTGAACTGAAATCTACTGTAGTGAAACTTAAAGGGTATAGTAATTACATTATGTCCAAAACGATTCTACTGTGGTATTTAATGAAATATATGAATGCTGTCTCTATCCACAAAATACAATAGGAGCAAACAAAATATTATAAACAAATATTTATTTACACAACGTACAAATGAAAATAAAACAATAATTCAGTCAGTTCAAGATTAAAGATTCAAGATAAAAAAAACCCTCAAGATTATTTATTAATGTTATTATTAGTGATGAATAAAGTTTTTTGAACCTCAAATTAAAACCACAACATTTCTGCGCCATAACTTAAGCTGAAACTTCACACACACATTTATTATTAGAATTCATTCTCATTATTTTAACTGTCAGCTTGCTTTCAGTCGTTACTTCAGTCATTACAGACATGTATAGCTCAACAGGAAAGGCACATAGGTTTCTACAAAGTAATATTTTAATCTCTTGGGGAACACGTGGATCTGGATCTTCATTGCTGTCAGGTAAGACGTGGCAGAAAAGAATCAATGACCTAAGGGACACAGATACAGTATATGAGACTAACTAATTTGGCAGTTTAAGAGCTTTCTAAACACAGTACATGCAGTATAGCACTAACCTTTGCCATGTCTCCTGCAGGTCCTGGAACGGCTTTCAATAAAGGTTCCTGATGCCATAACTCCAGTAACTGCTGAATAAAGACTTCAGAATTTCTGCAACACAAATTAAAATAAAATAGAGAGACACTTCTCCTTGACATATTTACTGTACATCACATAAAAAGGCACTTACTTATCGAAAGCAAGCTTAGCGGATCGATCGTAGCCACTTGTTCTTAGTCCTTCCTGCCATGTCCTCAAAACTGAATGTATCCACTTTAATCCAACTGTAAGATACCTGCAAACATACTTTTCACTCTTAATTTATTTGCAGTTCTGTAATCATCCTGCAAATGTAAAAACTGTCTATTCATTGACTGTGTGCACACTCACTCTTCATATGGACTGGTGAGAACTTCCTTAACCAAAGGGAAGAGGTCAACACAGCAGCCAATGGTAATTCTGGAAGAGTTTTCATCAATGCTGCAGAGAAAATGAGATTAGATTACAGCAACATTTATTTTTTTAGTAAGCACTAGCACTCTTGATTCTTGCAAAACACATATGGTTTACCTTTTGGTTATCACGGGGAGAAAATCAACAAACACACTAGTGTCTCGTATTCTGTGTGAAGACAGTGACGTTATAACATTTCAAATGTATGCACATGATTTTTGATTGTAATTCTAGCAAACATATTGTGACAATGTACAAATCTACAAACGTGTACCTCAGAAGGTATGTCAACAGCTCTCCAACATTTCTCTGCCACAATGTTAAAGCAACTTTGAGTCTCAGGTTTCGTCCAAACAGAACCTCAGTCATTGTGCTATGGTCCACTGTGAGCTGCAACATCAAATTCAGATGATTTCATGTGCATAATAAAGACACAGTCATAAAATATTGTTTGAACTGTGACAGTGTGCTGACCTCACTGAGTGCACAGTAGTCACTCTCTTCAGAACCAGTTCGACCAGGCTTGTGGTTATTATTGACATTTATAGGGAACTCCCAGGCGTCCATGTCAAATATGTCCTGTTGCAAATTAATCTCATTCTCCTTGTTTGCACTATCAAGCGTCCTTCCAGACCCAAGTTGCCTCTTCCAAGCCGAAATCACATGATGGGTCTTCCTCTTACACGACACCACCCGTTTCACCCTGCCCGGGTTGTTACCTGGCCGACTTACTGGATATCTGGGTAGGCTGAAAGGTTTAAACATGCGGGTGGAAACTAAAACTCATAACACATTTAATCTTATGTTATTACAAAACGCACATCATATACGCGTATGCATATCATACCTCTTTTTGTTTGACTCCCTATTTTCTTCATTATCAACCTGCATACAGAAATACAGTCTGCATTGTGATAAATAACATTATGTGCCAACACATCAAAGGCAAAGCTTAGAGAGGCAGGTTTGAGCTTGATAATGACCAGCTCAGCTTACCTCTGTGTTTCTCCCCTGAGAATAATTCACTCTGTACTGGGCTGTGTCATGCTGGAAAGCATGTTGAAGATCACTGCTGGAGTCCATTAGACCTTAGAAACAAGAGTGACAAGTATCACAGGTGGTGCTGTAAGTAACTAACTTCATTTACTCACTGCAGCCAGTAGATAATTAAACATCCACTATCCAGTATTTTTTCACAATATAATAATTGAATCGAAAGTGCTAAGTGATTATGTTGTAGCACTATATATATTTTTTCCAAATATTAATACAAATTTAATTCTCTAGCTTTAATTTGAGCTTAACAAGTCAAAAACACAATTTCCCACAATCCTTGTCGGCATTTATTTGCTGCTGTGACGTAACAGGAAGTGCTCCCAGGACAGCTGAGCTGTGTTGTGAGTGTTTTAAATTTCTACTTTTTAGGCATATTTAGCTTCCTCATTAAGAAATGCTTTGTGCTTTTGTAGAGCTCTATTTATCGTCTTTAGCTAAACTGTACATGTAGTCCAGAGACAAAATAAACAACGTTAATAACGTACTGTAACTCGTGTGTTATTAATACGTGGCTGACTGAGCTAGCAGCCAAGACGCAGGTACAGTTGTTAGCTCTGTTTATCGTTACGACCTATGGTCCAGGAAATTATTAATAAGATATTACATAGACACATACAGCAACGAAGTAAACAGCCCCGGTCCTGAAAGGTGTAGGTGTGCACTCACCGCCTTTTCCTTTCCTAACAGAGAAAATTGATTATTTCTAAGCAAATGCCAACAAGCTCCCAGCCGCCTTCAGCTGATACCGTCCAGACTCAGAGGATAAAGCATCTCACTGAATGGCCTCTTCATCATGCTGCACCCTCTAGCGACTAATCAGATACTTGGGATTTCATACCCAAACACCCCCAACGTTAAAGTGGTAAAACATCAGTGGCTTTAAATCATGCAGTCAGCTGATCACAGTGACATAGACTACTAGTTATTGGTGAGATCAGTGCTTTGACTCAAATGGAAACTGCACTGAACCCGGACAATGCAATGCTCATGTCATGATCAGTGAGGAATATCGTGTGTGCTGCAGCACTTTATTAATCCGAGGGGAGCTGTGACTTGTGGGCTAATCTCTGTTGTGCTTGAGCTCACTTTGACAGCAGAAAAACAACATCAGCTGCTTTTATTGACACATGATCTGCTTCCTCCTTGTTCTGGCTGACTCTGCTGTTTTGCTTCTGCAGTTTCATCATTCATGTCCCAATCAGAGGCAGGAAACAAAGTTTGTGTGTGTGTTGCCGACACTGAGCAGAGTGTAAATTAGCACCGAATGCAGGTGAGTTATTGGAAGGCGTAAAAGAGAGAGAGCATATTTATTCACTTTGTTTTATGTCAGTTCTGTGACTGTGTCATGTGATTTTTTAGAAGATCACATGATTGCAGTGATAATATGGTATCATTTTCTGGATGTGTGTTGTTACTTTAACCTTGTGTTTCTGCTGTGCAGAGTTAAAATGGAGCCTGCTCATGCCGCCTGTGCCCTGTTAAGCCTCGCACCCCTGTTGGTGCTTGGTGTACCTCCCATTTGGACACAGCCAGAGCAGGTGCACCTCTCCTATCCAGGTAATCTTTAAAACTGTTCTTATCAAGGCATATGGTGTGCAGATTTGCAGATGTTTTGTACAAGTTATCACTAGTATTTGTAGAAAGCTGAACAATGTCTTGTTCACTTTCAGTTATCTTGTTTTGTATATTTCATGTAATGTCATTTAAAGGCTAATGGCTTTGATGAAACTTATAAGGCTTATTTTCCAGCAACAGCAGCATGTTCTGCTGAATTGCTCTGGAACACTTAAATAGTACTTGTCCACCCTCTGTAAGTAATTTACAGTAGACTAAAGGCTTTAAACTGCCACACATATAGCAGACATTACCCTTGACTCACACGGTGAACAGAATTTCTTTTCAACATTCCTTGTCAATGTGAACCATGTGGTAGTCATTTAATGTAATGAGTTGATATCTTGAAGAAATGAGTACCTGGCCAGCTTTCAGCTTAACTCAGCCTTTGCATTGTTACATCTTGCCAGAGGCAAGATCAAAAGTATTGTTTTTGTGCAAAGTCAGGATTTTCATGAGTAGCTCTTCGCTTTTATAAATGCACTAGTAACTAAATCCAGTAGTTCTGTCAGATCCCCTTAATTTACATGTCCAATAATTGGCCTTTTTTCACAGGAGTGCCAGGTTCCATGGTAGTGACCTGGACCACCTTCAATAAAACAGAGAGTAAAGTTGAATACAGCCTTCTGGGGGGTCGGCTCTTTGACATGACAGCCAAAGGTGATGCAACTCTGTTTGTAGATTCGGGGGAGGAAAAGAGGAAGATGTACATCCACAGAGTCAAACTTACAGGCCTCAAACCAGCTACTGCTTACGGTGGGGAAACCTGACTTGCCCTTAGCTTATCTGACTGTACTACAGTACTATGTAATTATGAAACTAATATATCTTGTGTTCATTTCAGTCTACCACTGTGGCAGTGATGAGGGCTGGAGTGATGTGTTCTTCTTCACTGCTCTGAATGACAGCACAAGTTTCAGTCCAAGGTTTGCTTTGTATGGTGACCTGGGCAATGAGAATCCTCAGTCTCTAGCTCGACTGCAAAAGGAGACACAGCTTGGCATGTACGACGTTGTCCTACACATAGGTACGCTTTACTGCATTCTGCACTGACACAGCAGTAAAAGAGGCATTCATTTTTTTATCAGTTGCAATGTAATGCACTAGTAATCATAGTAATACCTATTTTCCATTTGTTCGTGCTTTTGAACAATATTGTTTTAATAGTTGCGTTATGATCCCTGGTGTTGAAAATGTGTCATCATGTCATGTCCATAAGTCTTGATATGCACAGCATAAGTCCAGCACTAGCTGTGAATAGCACATCTTCTCATCCAACTATCAGCTTTTTTTTCTAAAATATTAAAGTCTGGATAATTAAATGAAAAATCTGAGAATATAAGTACATAAGTTCAACTAGTGATATAGTATTGTAAAAATCTTAAAATAGAAGATCCATTCTAACTAACTGATTTTTTGTGTTTGACAGGGGACTTTGCCTATGATATGCATGAGGTATGTCACTCCTCTGTCTCTTAAATATCTCTAATGTTAATTGTGTTCACACCTGTGCCCAGTTTCAGCTAAAGCACTGATCATGACATTTATCATTCTAATATTGCACAGTTGATATACGCCATTATACCTTTACCTTCTGCCGCCTACTCAAAGCTCAAGTCACCAGTATTTATTATTAGTACATGTAAAGGCGCTCAGCTGCGGTTCAGACACACAGCTTATGATTAGCATCGCTGTTAAATTCCTTAAGGCTGTGGTGAAAGATGAGAGTCAGGGTCATGTTGCCCAAGTATTTTATGAACAGAAACAGTGCCATTCAAAACCCCAAATCTTACATCCCAGTCAAGTATTTGTGCATCTGACAACCTCCCAACTGTCATTTTTGATATTTAGCGGACATAACCTCATTTTGGATGCTAATATCATTTTTCCTAAAATGAGTTTATGCATTATTAATGCAGTTTTTAAGTATGGGGCAAAAGCTAAATGAAATGAGCAGACTCTTGCAAAAATTAATAACCATAATTCATCCATGCTGTGTTTTCAGCTGGAATGTCCAAATACTTCTTGCAGCGTCGCTGATATTATAAATAGAAAAACAGAGAAAGAGACTTCATCCTGAAGGGTCATTAATGGCTGTGGCAGGTAATAGTTGTCAGAGCAGCCGTCATTTGCACTCTGTTTTTAAAAGCTGTGTAGCCAGTAATAGGATATTAAAGAAAAAAAGTGCTCTTGGTTTCATTGCAGTTTGGTTTGGTTGGCTAAAACATTCCTGCAACTGCCTGAAAAATGGACTTAGTCATTTCCTAAAACTTATTTGGCTAAATATCAGTATATGGAGAAAAATGAAACATTGTTGTCTGGATGAATCAATGGCACAATGTTTAACAGCTGAATGACGCTGTTGTAGGACAATGCCAGGATTGGGGATGAGTTCATGAGGCAGATCCAGTCCATAGCAGCCTACTTGCCCTACATGACCTGTCCAGGCAACCACGAAGCCACATAGTAAGTGGAATTCAACTGAATGTCTCTCTCCACAGTTTGACATTTACACTACTTGGTGTAGTCAAAAATGAACTCGGACACACATTCAGTGGAAAAATTCTTTAAGGAGTCATTTGACTCACAGTCAGTGAGTCAACTTTTCTTCTGTTTTCTATTATCAAGTAAAATTCTCTTTATTTACATGTTGCACCCTGTTCTGCTCATAGTGAATGAACAGAAGCTCATGATGTATAGTATATTGTTGAGAGAGACTTGCCAGACACAACTTGACAAATTGCTTTCAGCATTGGCTACTGTAAAGTGTGTATGTAGATGTTTTTAGCAGACGGGGGAAGGGGGGTTTGTGAACTTCCCCAAAAAACAACCAGTTTTTGTGCTATAGAAAACACTTACGGTCTACCGAAGACTCCTCACTGTACCACTTGAACAGATGGGAGCTATTTTGGTCTCTAAAGGCTGGAGAAGCCTCAGGAACCACCAACATCTAAACAAGGCAACACTATCCAAAACAAACATTTATCTGACTGGGACTCATCAGCTTGCTATCTGTTTTTCAGTTCCCACAGACAGCCAGCGTCTGCATTTTGACTCATCTACACTGAATGCGTTGTTCATATTAAAGCCTGGGAAATTTTCAGGATGCAGAGACAAGAGAAAGAGAAGACTGCTGAATCTTAATTATAAAAACAACCCCAAAATATTAGTATTATATATAGTATATTACTGTTAGTTAGTTCAGAAAATTAATTTGATTTAGATAATCAGGACAATATTAAAATAGTAGTAATAATTTTTGAAGCCTAAACAAATTGTAGCAATGTATAGTGCAGCTACTGTATAAATGGATTGATTTGTGCATAGATATTCTTTATAATGCTGCAGCCTCATAATTATTATGCTACAATGCTGCCTCATTAGACACTTGGAGACACGTATTTTATTATTATTATTACACACTAACACATGATACGTGCCCATGTCTTTGACATGTAGCCTATTATATGATATGTTTTTTGCTTTTCTCTTATGATTAGTATCTGCAGACAATTTATCCCTAAATTCCAAGAACATCTGCTAGAGTGAGGAGTGCGTGTTTAGGCTGAAAATATTTACTTGCTGTGTACTAAGACAGTCCTCGTCTGGCCTTGCAATGTGTAACGTGACCACTGCCTGGTCTTTATTAAGGTGCTGCTAACATAAGTCTCTTTTTCTTGGCACTACATTCTGTCATAAGAGCTTGATATCAAGAACCAAGTTGCTGCATGACATAATCAGAAATCCAGCTATTCTCTCCTTCCCCTATACCTAAATGTGTGTTTTGTTCTGTGGTGTTCTTGAGACGTCAAATATTCCCAGCTGCTGGCCCATAGTTTTCTTCCTCACTCTCTGTTGTGCTTCGTCTCAGTATACCTCTTTGCTCCTCTCATCTTCCAACCTCAAAACCTAATGGGTAGAAAGCTATTGAGACAGGCAGACCACAAATGGTTTCAGTCAGCATTCCAGCAGGACGAGAACAGTGGGTCCCCTGAAGATGTTGAGGCCCCAATCAACACTTTCTTTGTTTACCAAGCAAGGCTCATCTGGAAACAGTCTCCTGAGACGGGAGTCAGTTAGATACGCTTCACCTAGCTGCAACAGCCTTCTTTAACTAGCTCCTTTACATCATCAGGTGATGAAAAGGAAGATTTGTAGAGTAAGTTTATGAGTCAGGTTGTACACATTGAATGTGACATCCATCAGATTTTTCTCTCCTTTGTATTTTTCATGGAAAAGCAAACACACGTGTGTGTGTGTGTTTGGATTTCTAGAGAGTATGTGTATTATTACACCAAATACTAATTGATTGTTTATTTCTACTAACTACAGAGTCTGTGCCCAGAGCTTGGTATGTTTGCTGCTCACCTTCCTTGCCACAAGATGGGAGTATAAACCAATCTAAGGGCTTTTCTTGGTTCATTGCCACGACTCAGAGCTCCCAAGGTCAACCAATTGGCTCAATTTTATAATGTGTGTGGGTGGGTTGGGAAATCTTATAAACTAGAAGTTCATGCATTGCCTGTTGTGATACTTTTACTAATATTTTCATTCTCAACTAACAACTAAAGTGAAGACGAATATGTTTTAGCTATGTTTTACTGAGGATATGTTACTAATGGGGTTATAATAGTGTGATAGACACCCATAGGAGGCATTTTAGATCAACAGAGAAGTATTTCAATTTGTGTTACAGAGGAGTTGCTGAATGATCACAGCACACAGACTGACCTTTGTTCAGCCATTCAAACCTGACTCTGGTGTCCACAGAAACAGAAATAGTTTAAGTCTTATTCAACATTAGTAATAGCCTCTGTGATCTTCCTGTTGTGTCCATGTCTCTGGCCTGTGATCTTTCACCTCACTGTTCTCTAGTTACCTCGAACCCTACATTAACCTAGTGCACTGCAGAGATAGTGAACTATACAACCGCGCCCCAGCTGCTGTCCGGAATAGTGCCTTTTTTTACTTAAGAAAATAACCATTCCCATCACCTTGCTTAGTTAATGGTCCGTTGAGAAGGCTGGCTCCCACCTTCATGCTGAAATTACAAACTGTTAAAAGAGTCTTAGTGGATTGGCTTTGGGGAGAGCTTTCCATGAAAGAGTTTTTCCCTTTTCACCCATTGTAACAATTGCTTTAATGAGGCTGACGGTGCTTTATAAGCCGCTCATAAGTTTTTGAAGGATGTGTGTGTATGTGTTTGATGTAGACTTGTGAAATATAAAGGGGCTAGATATTAGTGGAAGGGATTGTAATAGCATTTAAGTGAAGTTGTAGTAGTAGGAGTGTAGTGTTTTTAAGAGGAGCATGTTCAGATGCATGTTTTCGTTGATTGGCAGGTGTAGTACACTTAGCCATGGTGGCTCCTACGTGCTCATTCCATCTCAGCTCCACCCAGGCCACAGCCCACGTTGCTCAAATTTCAATTATCTGGCTCCAGAAACTGACCATGATTTAAAACTTCAAAACAACCTTTCAAAAAACCTATAGGGTGATGTCACAGAGCTACATCCATGTTTTTCTACAGCCTTTAATTTTGGAGAGGCAGCAACTGATAGCCTGAATACAGCAAAGGGTATGGTTTCTCTGAACATCTAAGACTGGCTTCATTTTTTTTTAAGTTCGAAGCAGATGTCACAACCGCAGTTTGACGGTCATCTTTATCCAATGATCTACCACCCTGCTTTTTCTTGCCAAGTTGAAATGAAAGCTGCAAATGAAAGTAAAACAAAAGAACGGCAATAAATTTAGACCCTTATTTTAGGAATTGCTGGATTCATTTTGTTTTAGACAGAGCTAAGAATCATCTGGAGCGTGTTCTGAAAGGCTTGCAGCTTTTTGAGCTCCACTGTAGGCACCACACAACAGCAGTTTGTGGTGTTAATTGCTGTTTATCAAATATTCAAGGAATTCAGATTGTATGATCAGGTAAACTAATTACATTTCTCTTGTTTGTCCACAGCAACTTCTCCAACTACAGGAATCGATTTAGCATGCCAGGCCAGACTGAGAGCCTGTGGTACAGGTAAAGGAAAAAAACACAATATATGCTCTATAATAGCAGCTTCAGTTGACTTTGCTCTTGGGATGTGTATAAGCAGGTGAAACAACCACAATATAAAGTGGATGCTGGCGGCTAACACAACAGTAAAACAGATTTTGAGCACATATTTTCTAACAGAGGCCTCATTCGAGGTTATCAGCAAACCTCATGCTGTGTTACAGTAAGCATCAATGAGCTGTAAGAGGCGGCCCAAAGGAAAAGGCAGCCAAGCCAAACAGAACACTGTTCTCTTAGTTTAGTCTGCCTCTTCTATCTAAAGACATGGGGACTGCACAAAGGAGCTATACATCAGACTGGTGACTCATAGCCCACTTCAGACCTCCCTCTCTCAGACAGTGAGATAATACCTTGTTGGGCCACAGGCCAGCTGCACACTCCTCATTCCCCTCACCTACAGTAGATGCAGACAGGCCTGTTGGCTTAAAGCCCTTAGCTCATGTAGATGGCTAGGAGCAAAGGCCGGCAGAGAGGAACACTACAGAGGCACCCTGCAATCCTTCAACAGCTACTGGATATAGCACACGTACAGAACACATGCATCTCCATTTTATTATCGTGAAGTCATTTATTTGCATTGGGCCATGTCTTCTTACATTTAGTCAGTGGTAGATCATCACATCTGATGATGACTCAGATAATGGAGAGTCACAAGTGTGCATTAATTCAATAAAGCGAATCATCTTTCCAGCGACGAAGCTGGAGCCACTGGAGTATTCTGCTGACTGTCTGTCAATACTGTGCATCATTTTAACAATCCGTGTCTGCAGCTGGAACCTGGGGTCAGCGCATATCATCTCATTCTCCACTGAGGTTTATTTCTATCTCGAATATGGCCTCGAGCTCCTTTTCAAGCAGTATGAATGGCTGAAAAAAGACCTGGAGGTAAATAACCGCACCTGTTACACATGCTGATTATGGCTTTTTTTTTCTTTGCCTTCTCTTTTACTCTCTCTTTGTCAGTCGTTACGTTCTCTGTTTCTCCATTATAAATCTTACTTCTTCCTTCCCCTGATCTAGGAGGCCAACAAGCCTGAGAACAGAGCAGTACGTCCGTGGATCATCACCATGGGACACAGACCCATGTACTGCTCTGATGACGACCAGGATGACTGCACCAAGTTTGACTCCTATGTATGTAAATCTAACTACTAATTCATATTGTGGTCTAATTTACATAGAAACCACAAGTCCAGAATTCTTTGCAATGCCATAGAGTTTTTGTCTTAGCATCAAACTGATGCTGATTTAGGATTAAAATATTTTTATAAAGAGCATGTACTGTACAGAACCCAGGAATTAAAGAGAAGCTTTACAAGCCCCCTAAAACGTTAGAAAAATTACCTATAAAGGACTTGTTCTTGTTGTTATTACACAAAGAACAGTACAGCATGTAAATTATTTGTGTTTTTTAATCATATAAAGGTATTTGTAAGTTTTATTTTCTCTTGCGTTGCCTGATGCTTGGCTCCTGTTAGCAGACGTGTCACACATGTTGCAAGTGGGCCAGTACACCTCGCAAAGCACGTTCAGTACAGCATGCTGTCATAATCATTCTAATTTGGTTCTAATAGTTTCCAGTCACAATAACTTCCTTCTGCTCTTGGCACTGTTTGGACTGAGGCTCTTCCAGATAGCGTGTCAGGTAGCAGGTACTGTTTCGTTCTTAGTGCCAGTTCATTTGTCCTTATTCCTCTCTGCTAAATCTCAGGTCAGACTGGGACGGAAAGACACCAAACCGCTAGCTCCTGGTCTTGAGGATCTATTTTACCGCTATGGTAAGTTTCTCTATTTGACATCCAGCTGTGCACTACTAATAGGTCTTTAAAATCACAAATTTGCACGCTCAGACAGACTAATGCACTAATATTTGCAGAGTGCGGAGCAATCCAAGCATCCTTTATTAAAAAAGCAGGCCTTTGGTTTGGCTGAGGGCCTAACAGCCATTTCCAAATGTTTTTCCTGTATTACAGTTCTCAGACTTTTTGTTTGTTGCATTTAATTATTAAACTTTTGGTGGAACGTTTTGGTTGTTCTGATCTTAAGCTTTTGTTGTTTGCGGAGAAAGCGCTTAATTAAATGGGAAGACGATCTGAGAAATGGTAGATTACACAGCAGAATTTGCTGAACTGAGCTGTTTGGATAGTTGTTTTTCTTTGAAAGGTTGCTGACTATCATGAAATATCTTTCACAGGAGTAGATCTTGAGCTGTGGGCACATGAGCACACATATGAGAGGCTTTGGCCTGTGTATGGCGACAAGGTCAGCTATTACATTTCAAAGTCATTTCTAATATCTAATGTTAGTCTAATGTAATGTGTCTGATTTTAATTGATGAAAGAGTCTTGATATGCTTTTCTCTTTAGGTATACAATGGGAGCAAAGAGCAGCCTTATGTGAACCCCAAAGCTCCAGTACACATTGTCACTGGCTCTGCTGTAAGTACTTTCATATCACTGCGTCACTGTTAACATTTTTCCACACAGATCAATGCGTGAATTGACAGCAACATCAACAAAACAATGTTATGTATTGTACACAGTCCCGTCTGCGCAGCAGCTGGTCTGCCACAGGAGTTTAGTACCAGCTGTTCCCGGGGAAGTATTTTCTGATGTGGTAGCGAGCAGTGTGAGACATGCCTTGTCATCCAGCCACAGAGGGACTCGTCATCAACATTTCAGAATGCAGCCAGGCTCGCAAACGAGGCACAGCCACAGTTGCAAAATGTCACACAGGCCTTTGTAGACAGAGTCGGAGAGAGGCATGTGGCTCGTCGCTTACAGGTTCAGTTTAATCACTGTTGATTCCCCTGCAGGGCTGCAGAGAGAAGACTGACAGGTTCAATCCAAACCCCAAAGAGTGGAGTGCTTTCCGCAGCACCGATTACGGCTACACACGCATGCAAGTCGTCAACACTACCCATGTTTACTTGGAGCAGGTGTCTGATGACCAGGTGAGCAAGCACAGCAAAAATAAAGGGATTATTACCCGGAAAGCATTATTACCCAGCATTATATAATAGCTAACAAAGACGTTTCTGTGTTTTCCAGTATGGCAAGGTGATTGACAGCATATGGGTGGTGAAGGAAAAACATGGCTTCTCTGCCTGGTTCTGAAAAAGTCATCTTTAAACCATTTGCTCAGGAAATGCACTTTGAACTTAGAACAAGCTAATTTTTGCTGTGTTGCACCAATTATGCAGTGATAATGAAAATGACAAGTTTTTATTCTTTCAGATTGAATGGGTTTTGATTTTAGGCATTTTGTGATGTGATTTATCTGACTGGAGGACCACTGTATTGTATATGATGATGCTGTCTACTGTAAATGTATGGAGAGTAATGTAATTGAAGTTTATAAGGTGTTCTACTACACAACTACACATCTTTTATAAACAGGGTATCAAACTCATTTTTAATATCTGTAAATTATGATTTGTTGTGCATGTCTGGTCATTATTGTCCATCAGAGTAGTCTGGCAAACACAGGACGCAATTTCTTTCGGAGCATATTTTTCATTTTAGAAACCTTGAAAAGCACTTAGACAGATCAGGTCTCCTCTCTATCGCTTTATCATGATGACAGATTCTTCCTTGGCTAATCCAATCAGGATATTGGAACAGCATTTCATTGACCATCTGTGTGGCCATCAGGACCTGAGGCAAAAAGACACATGGAAGTCTACGCCTACACTAAAAGTACTGTTATGTAACTCAGAGATGCTTGTGGCTTGGGCACATGGAGAGTGAAAGAAGTGAGAGTGTTGCTCATGCCACGACTCTCACCACAATGGTGGTATGAATTACTAATCACAGCGTAGTGCTTCAGATGAATATTGGCAGACAGCCTGCGCAGATCTGCATGAATCTGTATTTTCAGTTGTCAAGCTGTTTTTTTTTTGTAGCTCGAGAGTTTAATGATACCTGGTAATTCTGTTGACGCAATATAATCTACTTAAACAGAATCAGTCAGTCATTACTGCTACACGTGAGTTACCATGCAGCATGTGTTTTCTATCCAAATCACACGTAATACTCATATATAAAGAAAGAACACGTTGTTATAATTCAACAGAAATAATGCAACAGACAAAACACTCCATCATCCTACACTTAGTCAAGATGTGTCAACACCAAAAGAAGCAGATAGTTCTGTAGCAAAGCAC
Source organism: Anabas testudineus (assembly GCF_900324465.2). Lineage (NCBI taxonomy): Eukaryota > Metazoa > Chordata > Actinopteri > Anabantiformes > Anabantidae > Anabas > Anabas testudineus. The sequence goes on along the minus strand of NC_046621.1, from coordinate 11,536,524 downwards.
TGTACAGTATTAGTTAGATGTCAGTAGCTTGTCTGCAAATCTAACCACACATTTGATGAGAACAAATGCCTGGCGTACCTACTCACCTAACGTTTGACCTCCTCACGCTCTACTATGTATCTAGTCGCACCCCATGAGTGGAGTAGAGGTGAAAGCAGCACAGAGTGCACAGACCACGGGGTGCTGCCGGGGAGAGTACATGCTGCCAGACTGTGGTCTACACTGAAAAACTGCTTTTGTTTACAATAGTTAGTCATTTATATTCCAATAAAAGTTGGGTTTTACAGATTAGTCATCTATGTACTGTGTATGATGAGAAAATGGATGAATGGAAAGTTCCTGACTTAACTATCAAGCACATCACGTGGTGTACACGCTCCTCATCATTTAGTTCATGTGATTTCTTTAAATGCAGAAAATAAAAAATGTTGATAACTATCCAGGAAAAAACAGCGAGGAACATGTCATTTATAGGAAATCTGATGCTGTTATTAACATCTGAGATAGAGACACAGCAGGTTCACGGGATTGTGTTGACAGAAATTGATTCCGGGCCTTTTAACACATTTGCTTTCCTCACTTAGTCTATGGTAACCAATTAGTTTCTCTCAGCTGATGATTTTGGCATGCCAGAGGCCAGATCTGTTGGACTGTTTCAACAAAGCAGGCTGAGAAGTTTTGTCTTCCCATTTCCACACTCAAAATAGTGTCTCTTTGGTGCCTTCCTGTGCGCTGATGCTTCTGGCACTTGGACATGCTACGTTTGGCTGGAATTTGTCCTTTTCGGGTTCGTACAACGTAGGAATCCGTTGCCAGTTGATGACCGGCTAAAATAAGATCTGCTGTCTGGTTAAACTACACAGCTTCCTGAAACCTCGCCATGACCACACAGCCTTCCCACTTCAGTTAACTTCATTGCAGCAGTCTAATTTCTAATGGCACATCAACAGCTATTTATCCCTTTCCCAATGGCTCATGGCTCAGAAAACCCTAAAAGTAACAAACTCTCTTAAGACCACATGTGAGATTGAGAACCAGATGTCTCTTTCTCTACACCAGTCATCTATGAGACCGCTAAATTCTTGTCAATTAAACCCGGTGGCTTACCAACATTATTTATCTATTTTCAAGAGTCTAGTAGCTCTCACACTCAACAAACCCCCGCAGGAGACAGAAGAGGGATTCTCTGGAGGTATTTATCTCCATGGGTGATCAAGGGCCAGCGCTTGAACACAGGGTTACACTGTGGTGACCAGGGACATGTGTAATGAATTCAAAGCCCCTCAGATGCTGGATTCCACAGATATTTATCAATCCAGAAGTTTAGTGTTCTTCCAGATGCAAAGCATCACTATTAAACAGCCTCAGAAAACCATTCAAACAAACAGCTAAGTACAGTCTGCCCTGGAACATCGCTGCACATTCTTACCATAATTCCAGTCTCAACAGCAACACCGCAATGATTAACAGGACTACAGCGTGTGGCATCAACAGGAGCACAGTGTGTTCACTGGAAACGTACCATAGCGCTGCCGGAAATCTGAAGACAACATCATAGTACCGGTGCCCAAACAGAACACTTTGATTTTTTTATACTTGCACAAAGTGTTTGATATAAATGTAAACTAAATATATATAATTGAGCATTTGATGAAAGCAGTATATTATTATAGTATATTGTTTCTAGAGATATGAGAGTGTAGGAAATCATCATCATCATCATCCTGTAAACTAACGGTTAAATGGTTTGGGCCCTAGTGTGAAGGAAGCCTTGCTATGCTGGACGGAGCAAGATTATGCAATGCGGCGTGCATTCCACAAGGCTCTGTTTGTGTTTGCCTTCATCACCTGTCACAACAACAAGCTTTTTTTTTTTTTGTGTGTGTGTGTGTGTGTGTTCACATTCACCTCTGTCCTCGATGTCAAGGCACGAAGATCCAACTCATTTAACTACTGCTACATGCTGTCCTGGCTCCGTCGTGCCAGCATGGTTAAGACAATTTGCTCTGTCTTGACTCACAGGCTAACACTGCTAACCACACGCTGTCACACAGGCTGCCGAGGACAACGTCGGACTCATTCCGCTTATACTGTGTCCTACATTTTGTGCGTGCCTGTCTTCTACTTTTACTGCCAGTGCTCGTGTTGATCCTTGTCCTTTGTGAGCACCGTCTGTGTTGAGGTGAACAGCCTACCTTTGGGATTTTTGGGTACAAAGTCATCACTCTGTCAACACTTGAGACCCGAGCTCCAGCAAAGCAAAGGTCAGCGGGCGGTGTGCATGTCCAGTGCAGTATTTTAAAGGGAAGGTAACACAATAACTCTGTCAAAGCTCTGGTTTTAAAACCATTTAGAACGGAATGAGGTGATTAATGGTCATAATGGCTTTTGCACTTTAAACCCTAGACTCGTCTTAAAAATGTCAAAGAGAGCCTAAGGACTCCTTGAGTGATCATAACTTCAACGCTTCACACTCCTCATTCTGGCACTACGCAGTAGTGGAGGGTGGAGTTTCTATGGATCCTGTTATAATTATTATACACTTCCTGTTACTACTGTTGCATTAATGTGTAAGCATCATTTTATTGTTTTGTATAGAAGTATAGGTGGAGGTGTGTATTGACAATTTTGCATAGGACTGAAAGTAATAGATGTTAAAGTAGTTATTGTTAGTAGTTAGTAGTTAATAGTTAGTATAGTAGTAATTGTTAAGTTCTTCAAACTGGTTCTCAAGTACATTTAGTGAGTAAATGTACACTACAGTATGTGACAGTATACGAGTTTTGTCAAGATGTCATTAATGTGTTTGCTTCAGAGGAGGGGAACTGAGCAAGAGGTCAAACAGAAAGAGATCGGACAGCATTGAAACCCGTCTCTGTCTGCAAAAGCACATTTCAGGCTGTAAAGGTAATCATCTTGGGAAGGTGGTATCCAGTGTTGTTTTGTCATTATAGTCGACCTGTCTTTCTGACGGTAAGGAGGTATTTATAAGGAGCGCAGAGAATGGATAATGTAGCTCAGTCATACAAAGTATTCAGAGAATCTGTGCAACAATAGCATGCAGTTTTCTCATTATTGGTCATTGATGCCCTTGACATCTGGCAAAGGACATCAATGCTACGGGTGGACTCAGACAGATAGGTATGTCCTCTGTCTAGACCTGTGATGATCATGACCAACTACATCAATCTGTCTTAAACTGGTCTAGATGATCTAGTTGGTGAGATTTAAAACAGAACTCTGTGTCAGAGCCAGTTTAGCATCAATTTGTTATTAATAATAGAGGTTTTTAGCCCTGCACGGCCCTGAGCACTATTTTTACCACTGAAATATAACTTAAGCACTTGATGGATCGACAGAAGCCTATTTATTTCATAGATGCCTTGACTTTCAACCAAGCACAAGAAGGTCAAAAGTCTATGTGTTTAAATGCAACAGCCTCACAGCCTCAGCTGATGAGCAGATGAGCAACAACATAGCAAACTGCTTTCATTTTACCGACATGGCGTGGACATAACATTAATATGACGTATAAGTAAATCCAGAGTACATCCACAAAACAAACTTCAACCACTGACAGTACATTACATTCTTCTCAGGTGATAACAGAGACAAGTGGTTGCAGCTTTTTTACCCTTTCATTGCAAACAGCCAAGAAAGCAAAGAAAAACATGACTTGGAGTGTTTGTTCTACCTCACAATAAGAATGTTTGACCACCCATTAAATGGACCAAGGCATGAATTTGGGCAGAGAAAAGTAAACCATCTAGTGGCTGAAAATTGATTTTGTGTGGCCACTGGCTGCCAGTGGAGCTTGGAGTTTAAACAGAATCAGACTCAAAGACCTAATGGACGTGCTGACAGCAGTCAGATGAGATGTCTGGTGAGGCTGGCGTGGTGCGGCTGAGAGGGAGAGAACCTACAGCTGCTGAGAGAAAGGGAGGGGTGTTGTGGTCGTTGTCTCTTCATGTAAGCTACAGACCGACAGGATAACACAGTCTCGTGGCAGCCTGCATGTTTTTCACCTCAAACGTGTTCAGCTGTTTGCTCGCTCAGTCAACTTGGCACGCAGACAGAGAGCTCAGACTTAAAGGCAGGTTTGAGTTCGTGTAAGGTAGTGCTGAGATTGGATTGCATCTTAAATAAAATCATACATAATTTGGAGCAAACTTTGCTGAATTGAATCATTCCCCGACAAACCACTTAAACACGATTAACACGTGCTGACCAGCAGTAGCAGTGCACATGAGGGGAAAATGGGAACGGTGGGGCAGTGACAAAGAAGCAACTTCTAGATGTTCTGTTCAAATCATCTCAGGTACTGAAAGCACTGTCCATTTTCTAAAATTAAAAGATAACACTGTTGCAATCAAGAACTGACACACAACTTTTTGTGAGGGAATCATAATTACCAAAGAAACTAAATAACTCAATAACTGTAGACACTGCTTCACAGGTTTTGAATACAGACTGACACAAACTTTTACATATAGTATACGATTTTGATCCGTTACCCTCCTGGTAGTTCTTATCTTCAGCGCTTTCATTTCTCCTGCAGAGCAGATACGTGTGCATAAAATGTCCTTAGGCCTCTTTATCTGATTGAGTCTAAGTCTGCTACATTTTGATCCCTCCACTTTAGATCAGGCCAAATCACAGAAAAAGTTCTAAATATCATTATCATCTCTGTCTACTCTTTTATAGACTAAACATTTTCACACATTTTCCTCTTTTCTGTCCAGCATAATGTAACCCATCACTAACGGGAGACTTAACGGAGAAATAAACAAAATAAACCAAACAGCGTCCCAAAAGACGTCTGGATACAAGGTAATGCTTCGTATTTTTACTATTCTCAACATTTCCCATACACAGACTAACACTAAGAGGGAATTGCTTCTGCTTACAATAATATCTGTCAGTCTTGAACCTGGTTTAGCTTATTTGTCTGTGCTGTTGTTCCTCAATTCTAAACACTCTGCTGCACGGTGCGACGTGATTCTTAATCACTTTTACAGCCTCTGAAGTTAAAAACAAGAATAAACCAAACGGTAATGTTGCAGTCCAAAACCAAAACAAGTAGCTGAAAAACACTAAAAGATGAGTGGAACTGCAGAGCTGGGTGATAATACTTCATCACTACAATCACGTATTTTAATTGCTTCCAGTATTCAAGATATGCATTCGATCAACTTTAACATTAGTGACGACGTGCTGCTTTCGCCATAAGAATTATTTAAGCTTAAGTGGGAGGAAGAGCTGGAACAAAGAGGAGAAAGCGTGAGTCTGCAGAATTGAAAGAAGCTTCTGTTAGTTATTTAAGACTTCCCAGTCTGCATAACCATGTCCTCCACATTCCAGTATAGAAGAGAACAAGATTAAATACTTTTGGAGATGGAAGCTGGCTGTCCTTCCTGCTGTGGTTAGTTTAGTTGCCTTCAAAAGAAAGTCACAAAGGTTATTGTGATGAAATACTTTCCCTATGCTTGTGGAAATCTGTTTCGCGTTATCTCAAAGGTCAGCAAGCATTTGTCCCAGACTCAGCCGTCTGCAACAGTATGGCTCCTGATTCAGTAAGAATGCATTCATATGAGAAGTTTAATAATACGCAGTCTGTCTTCACTTCTGGGCATGTGGTTATTGTGAAGATAGAAACAGGTTGATACTTCATCTGGCTTTAGGCAACAAAGATATATCATGTGGAATGCACATGATGAATCAGGCATAAAGGAAAACAGTAACAAAAGTAACTTCGTCAGTAACTGAAGCACAAAATCCTATCGTGAAGAAGCAAACAGCATGAGCAACTCATCTTTTTCATCTAACGTAGTACTCTGATATCCTTTCAGTGACTAACTTTAGTTTAGTCTGTCCCAACATGAAGCTGGCATGAGGTCAGCTACGGCTTTAGCATTAAAGTGACATATTCCTCTTGTGTTTGGTTTAGTACTTCCTGTCTCCTCTGTGGTGTGTAAACTTTCATAGACAGAGAGAGCTACACTTTTCTCTTTCCCACTTTAAGAATACGCTTACATTTTGGTCCAAACAAGACCCACAACGGGTCTATAAAGTAAAATAAATAGTAAGTACCAGTTTTCACTTAAATGTAATGATTATGATTTTGAATAAACACTATAATTAGTGTATAACTCCCTCAGTAGGGAAGATTTCATTTGCTCATGCATGATTTTTACATTCACCACTTTGACCATGACCTTTGTAATGCACATCTGTCTGTGTACATTCATGTGTATTTGCATATATGACTTTTGACTTTACGAATGTGTGGGTTCATCAGCACACACCTCCGTCAAGTATACACATGTGGGGAGTCTTTCCAGTCCGGGGGTTTGGATTCCAGCTATTCCCACGGCTGTGACGGATCCAAGCGTAAGTCAGTCACTCTGCTGTGATTCACTCTTTTGTGCCTCATGACTCAAAGCCCTCTTCCCTGCCTCCTCGTGTCCTCTTCTCACTCCCACTGTCCTCTGAGGAATTGTTCTTGGCATTTGACATGCAGCCGGCTTGATTGCACTTCCCCAGTGGTGGTGTATACAGCATTTCTGCACAGCCACAACTTGTGGACATACACATAATGCATTTTTACAAATAAAATAATTAGTTGTTCCTTTCCCACATGGTGATTCTACAAACTCCTAACGATGAACCAACAAAGGTCTTAAATCATGCTGATACAGGCACACCACTGTCAGCTCGAGTGAGAATCAACACATGCAGATTGTTGCCTTTGGAAAGTGAATAATTGGCTCTTTCATGAGGTGGCAGTCAAAAAAAGACCCAGTGAAATTCCTTAGAACTGGTCCAACAATAAAAAAAACCTACAAGTTGTCTGTTCCAGCTAAAGTATCACACAAAGACAGATCCCAGGCGGGCGGGTCTACTGCCGGGTGTTAAAGAGGACCAGATGATGGGGCTAAGGTGTTTTCAGCTATGGGGTTTCCGATAGTCATATTTTATAAGAAGATGGGAAGAGAGGAGCAAAAGTGCAGATGTTAAGGCTTGTTCTGTTGCCCTGAGGTCTTATTTGTGTTTGTCTCGGTTCAAACTGTGCACTAGCTTGATGCGATTATGCAAGATTGCCTGCACAGCTGGGGCCTTTGTCGGTTTCTGTATTTACTGATCTCACTAGATTTGCCACTGCAGCATATTTTAAATGCACTGCGAAGTAATCCCCTGGACAGAGCAGACCCGTGGTCAGATGAGGTTGAGATAAAATGACCTCAGAATTTAGAAATCAATAGATTCCAATGAGACAGGTTTTCTCATGTGGATGCTGTGAAAAAGACTTCCTGTTTTTCTCCTTGTGAGCTTTATACTAGTTTCTTCACTTTCTCACTAGAACTGTGCAAAATGGAAGTAAGATTATATTAAAGAGAAGTATTGCAATTAAGTTCAGCATTCACCCTGAGCATCGCAAAAGTGGAGCTACATCCCACACAGACAAATCATCTGATAAATTAATGCATAAATTAGGAAGTAACTGTCTCCATAGATTCTTCTACAAAGCGTCCCTTATTGTATTGGATTGAAGGAGTAGATTTTGGGAGATGAGCTGGAACCTCTTGACTGGGTGCTAGAAATGTTCTCAGGTTAAGCTGTAGTGTTGTAGTTACTGTAACAGACAGATATTACAGTGTATTCATCTATATTACCCACCGGAAAACTACAGAAAACAGTCCTTAGGCAGCCCCTTTGTCCGAAATAGCACCAGCTGGCATATCTGTTTACAGGGCAGCCAAACAAAGTCATGTTGATTTAATAAAGAGGCCGGTAAATAAAAATTACAACCGTGATCTCAGTTTTCACCATGCGTCATTTGCCTGCTGAATTGTGCAATCTTTGTTTATCACCCCCAAAGAGACAACTGCTCAAACGCTGGCCGGACAACAGCTAGCAGAAGACACGCAGTAACGGCTCACTCTGCTTTGTCTTTGCTCTTCTATCACTCTGCAATATTTAAGACTGACCTGCAGCCAAAAACTCTGAAGATGGATGTTGTGCTTGTTATGAAATGGAAAACGATACCATGCAAAGAATAATTTTGATGGGGCAAATAAAGCATATATGTTTTTCTTTACTCATTTGTCCCCTCGCAATGTCTTGCTCGTTGCACTTGCTCATACTGTCTCTACAGTAAGCATCTCTCTGTGCATGTTCTACTTTAACTTAACTTTAATTTCATTCACTCGAGTAAACAATCACATAGTCATTTGTATTAAAATGTCACGACCATGAAAGTGCAAGTTTCTTCTTGAATGAATGACTCGCTCGCTATGGTTTCATTCTATTAAAAAAACAAAAAGTATACTTTGGACACTACTTCCACTGGAAGACAAGAGTGAACAAAGCTGTGCCCAGTCATCCTCAAAGTTAATGTTTTGGATCAATAAGTGTCTTTGCCTCAGGCAACATCGCCCACTACTGAGCTGAAAAGCACAGATGCCTAGTGTTCTAGTGCTAAAATGTCTTCAGCTCATCACAGCTAGATTTCTGAAAGCCAAACGTTCCAATGCAGAGATTTAATCTCCCTTTCACTTCTTTTTCCTAAAAAAAGGAGGTGGATTGACAAACTCTTGCTCCTTTCTACACTTCTTCCACAAGAACAAGTGAAGAAAGGAGAACGAGTCTTATTGGGTCGGTCCAAGAGCACCCGACCTGGAAAACAAAACAGGTGAAAGCATGGAGAGAGAGAGAGAGAGAGAGAAGGAGAGAGAAATCTGCCTGTCTCCAAGAATTCAGGCTGTATTTTCCACAAAGACCAAAGGATAAACATCGAGTGAGCTGTCATTGACAGATCCAGCTCTCATCTCCACCTTGCAAGCTTGCGCGGTCAAAATAGAAGGGACGGCAGATACCGTAGCGACTCTTCAAATAAGCTGCACGTGGCACAACACCTCCCTTCACAGGAAAGCGAGAAGGAAGATGAGATGGAGCGAGACTGTCCCTTCAGCCAGTGGAATGGGAAAACTAAACACCTCAGTTTAAACATTCAATAATGGAATCCACTCATCTGTAGTCAACAGCCCCGACGAAAACAATGACCTGCCTCTTTTTTGTTATTCATTTTTGTTCTTTGCAGTATTTTTCTTTTTTTGAAGTACAAACATCTACTCCTCTAGACCAAAACAGCATTAACCACATCCTTCAATCCAAGTCAGACAACAGCTGCCTTGTGAATGCTGTTTTTTTAGCCATACTGATTTACAGTTGTATCTGTCGGTACACTACTTTGGTCCTAACTGAAATATCTCGATAACTATTGCATGAATTGTTGGAAAATGTTACTATAGGGTAAATCATCTCCTGAAAGGAAGCAGTTTGCAGTCAAGGTAATAACACACAGTTTGTTTAAACAAACAGTCATTAAGAAAAACTGATGAATTACATCATCAAAAACTAATCAACAGATGCCTTATCTTCACAGGCCTTTATGCCGGCGGTGAATATGGCCATAAAAGGGCAAAGGGGAAGTGATGTCAGAGTGCAGAGCTTCGGCAGCCGGTCTCCTGTGGAATCCTGGGCGATACCGAGGATGACGGAGAGCAGCTGCTGACTCAGTGACTCATTTTTACCTCAGTAGGGAGAAGAAGGGATGGAGAGAAGGATATGGCAGAGCTGCAGCTCTCGCCCAGACAAAGAACAGACACAGCTCGTTCCAGCGGGACGAGTGACCAACGTAACATTTCACGAAACAATTTGAAATGTTCTATATCACTTTGTACTCACTCGCCTCCTTTGTATCACGTTGCAGTGGTGTATAATATAAAATATGATGGAAAAAGTCACAGTGAAAGCATTAATATTTTGCTTATTTCTGTAATTAGAGTGGGATAACTGGAAGTTAAACCTTTAAGCAAAGTATTTTACCTTGGTGCCGTGTGGCTGAATGACAGCAACCCAAATATGTGTTTCTCTTTCTTCCTCTCTCTGTCCCTGTTTTGCTTTACAAATTATGTGTGCAAGTCTGTGTTTTATCTGGATTATAGCAGAAGCAACATTTTAAGTTCTGACAGATGAAAATGGATCAGTGGCTCACAGGCAGTCAGGCTTCAGATGTAGGGGTGGAAAAACAAGAGGTACTAACTACTCAAGCAGAAGTGAAATTACTTGGATGAAAGTCTGGGAAAAATAATAACTTATATTTATTAAAGTGCTGTTAAAACAGAGGTGCACGCAGCAGCACTGAAGAAGTCATTTAAATGCTTCAGTGTGCAACACTGACATACTTTACACTGTGTACTTTATTTTGTAAGTTATACCTAATCTGGGTTTCTATTTTTCATTTTTTGTGCTTTTATAAAGAATAAACCTGAATTAAGCTTAATATTGTTATATATAAAATAGATAAAAAATATGGCTCTATGGACACTTCAGCATCTTTCAGCTCAAATGTCTGTTATTTCATGTGTTGAAGGCGGATGCAAGAATATTCATTTGGTTCCTGTAAGTGAATGCTAACCTGGTTCTCTAACTGCTGCATGTGTTCAAATGCAAATTAGGTATATTGAGTTCATATGATGATGCGAAGTGCTCACTGCTGTATTTAAAGGTTGTGTCGTTATTCCCTAAAAATTGAAAGGCTGTTTCTCTGGTGGTGGAAAAACACATTAGTAGCTGGTAATGTTAAAGACTGCTCTTTTGCACAAAGTGTCCCAGTAAACCTTCCACTGATGTATCATACACAATGCCAGGACCTGGAAATGGCTCACCTACCTGGAATGCAACCATTGTCAGTTATATTAATTACATCTGTGCCTTTCCTGTTATGGCACTGTCAACGATCCCTGCCCGCCTGACTGGTTCAAAACAACATGACCGCAGGTTATTGTATATTTGCGTTCCCCTTTTCAGAAGTACTTGAGCACAAGACCTCATAAAAGAGTCTCAAGTGGAACAGGTAAACAAAAAGCTGTGAATTACTGCAAGGAGAGTGTTACGGATTAGCTGGTGATGGAGCATCCCAGTTTATCACTGGTTTGCCAGGAGAAACTCGGTTTCTATTTGGATAGTGTAAATGAAAACTACTGGTGGGTAAGCAGAGTTGACAGCAGCTGAAATCAATCGAATTCATGAACTCTGGCACACCTCAGAGGCCACACACACATACACATACACATATTATTACAAACACACACAAAACTCGATACCACAAATTTGATACAGAGCTCTCTCCCCTTTGAATGTGGGAAAAGACCATCTTTCTGGTAAAAGTTTAGCATAGTAAAATATATCAAACGGCTCTGAGCTCTGATCGTGTGTTCCACTCTGATGGTGTGTGTCCCAGATGTTTTTATTTCAAAGCACTACAGTGGCAAAATTCCTGCCATGAGCATCTGGGAGGTGTGAGTGTGTGCATGGGTGTCTTTGATGATTATTCCAAATGATAACAGTTCTGACCATAAATAAGGTTCAATGCGATGACAGTCACATTGTCTTTGAGATCATTCTGAAACACTGTCTTAATCACCGTTAGACAAAACAATGAAATAAAGCTGTGGCTGTCCTTAGTGAAGGTGACTCTGCTCAAACAACAGTCAATCAGTGGATTCAGGGAGCAAAAATCTCATGACATCAGCTGTGACTAAACTGGAAAGAAGCTTCTAATATAAACTTCACTCCGGTCACTGTTCCTTTTTTCGAAACAACTCAAAACATAAACATAAAAAGTAATAACCAACATTTGGACACATACCAGCTCAGTTAAAAGATAGCAGAAATGTGGAAATCCTATTTTTTCCAAGTACATACCATTCCTGTTGGTGAGATTATAGGAAATTCTGTGATGACACAGGAGCCTTGTCCTTATTTGGCTGTTGCTGTCCTTGTACTGTGTCCTGCTGAGAGAGCTAGCCACAGTAAAAGTCTCAGGAGCAGCAGATTTTAATTACATAACAGACCTGGCAATAACGGGGCATGCTAAAGGCTGAAACCTTGAGCCACGCAGGATTTGTCAGCGGAGGTGTCTGGAATGTCTGGTATGGCATGGTACCACCAGCATAGAAACCAGAACAATCTGTTGTTTGTTAATCCTGCAACGAACAAACAAGCCTTTATTGGTGCCCAACGTGTATTATTTAGGTTGTACAACCCAATCAAACATGAGGAGAAACATAAGAATTAACATCCCAGACTGTGGTTTCAGACAATCAACACCAACAATCATACGTCTGTAAAGACGTGATGTCTGCAATCGAGTCAGCGGATTGACTTCTCGAAATAAGCCACAACAGGCTTTTCCACTCTGCCTCTAATGTCCAAAGAGGCCTCTTGGATCTTGATTATTTAATGATGCTTTTACCGAAATTCGTATGAGTCAGAAGTTTTCAAAAATGAAAAAAAGAGGAAAAAAAATCATTTCAGATTATGTGTTTTTTTTGTGTGTGTGTGTGCGCTCATCACTGCTTTGGACCTTGACACATTAATGGAACAACATGTCCGCAGAGACAGTGTGATTTGTCATTTTATGATAACCGGTATACAAACAGTATTTGACATTGATTCCAACAATGAGAAGTGATGATAGTAGTTTCTCGTTAGTTTATTGCAAGATTTATTGTTTAGTGCCGCAGAGAAGAATATGTGAAGAAAAAAGTTTTTGTTCTGTTCTACATTTCTTATCACACATCTGCAACATGTTAGCCGTGTAAGTCCACAGCCAAAATCAGTAATACAGATTCTTTTTATCAGTGTGGCCTTTGGGAGTTTTTGTTGATAGGCAGGAATAAACATGGTTGCTATGCAATGAAGGAAACTGAACAAAATCTTCAAACAGAGCAGCTGTTGCTCCAGTTATTCTTGAATCTACGTATGTACACTGTGTTTATTGTGGCATTTATTGGATTCAACTTGTTCAAATTATACTGACCTGAACTCTGAACACTGTAAAGTTTAATCCATATTATGACATTTACAGTAAAATAGTGTTTGGTGATTACACAAATAACATCTTAATTTGATAGTTCATAGTATAATTATAATAAAAATATGTTTCATCTTTTTATTGGATAAGTCTCTGAGCTGATTACTGGAACTGCTTCTCCTCAAGTCCAGTCACTTACTGTAATAAAAGCTATGTGTGGAGGGAAAACTAAAAGTTTATGTTGCTTGATCTGTCTGGAGCCTTTGGCAAATCTTCAAGATGTCTTTGCTGGGCCAAGAATACAGCTTGCATTGCCTTTCCAGCGGTGTGCCCCAAGGTTCGGTTGTCAGACCTCTTTTCTTCTCCATGCATACCACCTACCTGGTTCCTATCAGCCACTCACATAGTTTATCATTGCCTTACAAACAACTCCCAACTCTTTCTGTCCATCTGCCCTTCAATTAGATTAGATTAGATAAGTCAACACAGCATCAGTGTCAAACATTATCCGCCGACCTGAAGTCTTGATCAGTTTAAATGGACATATGTCAAACTCTCACGGTGGGACATGACGTTGTGTTTTCAGGCTGAAGAGAGAAGTGCTGAACTATGGGACCATTTTAGAAATAAATGCAGCAAAATATACAATAAGTCAGCACAGCAAATTTCATGTTGAAGAAAGAGTCTTTATTTTCCTCTCCAGCTGTGGCTGTTCTTATTGGCAGCAGAAAGAATCCTGGACACAATCTGAACTGTCTTTCCAGCTGAAGTTTGAACACTGGCCTGTGATGTGATGAATGAGCTAGAAGTGCTGTAATTCACTGTTATCCGCTGGTGGGCTCTTAAAGGCTGCTGGTAATAATTTCACCTAGATAATTTACCCGCACGGTAGCTGATGTTGTTGCAAATTAGAGTTAACATGTTATTCTGATAAAAATGATATAGCTGAATTATAATTTAGGAAATTTTATTTTGAAAATGATATAGGGATCCATGTTTCAGCTTGCGAACGCCGCTATTTGCATTCTTTGTTAATCAAGTTGTTGATTCAAAGTTTCAGTGAGAAGCCTGACATGATGCATACAGCGTTAAAACTGTCTTCCTGAAATTATACACAGCTGGATTAAGCCAAGGTAACTGTTTATGTGAAGTGTCTCTCCATTCATAGCTGTGGTTAACCACAGCATTCCTGCCACATATAGCATTTTAGTCATACCTGCTTCCTTGCACCAAAATAATTACTCCATTTGTCCAGATGTCTATACCATTCAGCCACCCAAGAGATGGTACAAAGATGAAAACCGCTTATACATGAACGAAGGAAAGTCAGAATATTTCATGGATTTATAGGAATAAAAAATCTACAATTATAGCTCCATAAAGGGAGAATTTGAGGAAAAATAAATTCTGGTGGTGTGATATGCCTTGACTTTAAATATGGTGTGGTTTTGAATATCTGGTGTGTGGCAGACTAATAAATGTCAAAGAGAATTTTTAAGGATATAAAACAGACTTTGAAATTATTTTTATCCAATGTATATGTATCAAAACAAAGCTACCTTCTCTAAATGAGAAAAAACAGTGAAGAACTGAGGCCAACCCTCAACACTTGAAAAACTCTTTTCTTTACCATAGTTCAATCGGTGGTTGTGTGAGGCGTTCACAGACCATAAAGAGTGTAGGTTATTTGAACTGAATGATCTATATGAAACACAGAAGCTTCTACTTCCCTCCGCATCCCAACCAACCAGCAAAACATGTATCTCACGGAAATGACACGTTCTGGGGTGTGATGCCAGAGAAATAAACTGAAACTTAATCTACTTCAAAATTGTGAACTATGAATGTCAACTAGTTCATTTGTATAAACTGAAGATGAACTAGCTCTTGTGAAGTGCATACTTGCACAACACTGCATTCCAGTTTCAAAGTTCTGTTTCTGTTTCTGGGATGCCTGAAGAAATAATGCCAGTGTCTTAGTGAGTTAAAGTGGGGGAAACCAAAAACATTTCAGCACTTAATCCAGGTAGATGAAGTGGTACTAGATGTGACCACAAAAGTCAATAAACATTATGATTCATCTTTTGAAGATAGTAGTGTAGATCCTCAACAACAAAGCAGTACTTCTGTACTAAAGTGGTGTACATGCCAACATCTCCAGAGCCACGCTAGGTTAACAATGTGTTTGTATCTATAGTATCGCTGATGCTGCATATGCTACATTTTGAATCAGCTTTGCATGAGTCATTGCTCCCTTTGGGTGGCAGTATTCACCTTCACAGCTGAAGTTATTTTTTTCTTTTCTTAGAATGCAAGTTATTCTGAATATCATGCAAATGAGGTAATGACCTAATACTTTTTAGGGTTTTTAACAATCTGGAAAACCTATCGAAGTTGGTGAATACGTGTCTATGATTAGTATCAAAGTTCCCTTTCAGGTCCTGTGAGGATTATGTCCCATGCTACTGAGCAGACTGTTATTTCAAAAGGTATTACGGACTTTGTTTTGGCTTTGTAAGGTCAATATTTCATGGGGAATATTGAGTAACACGTGCCTCTGAGACATTTTTATTTCTGTAATCCAACACTTTTATTTTATGTGCAAAAGACATATTCCAGGAAAATGACTTTGAAAGGTTAGAAATTCTGAAATGAACATTTTCATCTATTCCTTTTACTCATCTTCCATATCACATGAGCGCAAAGACCAGGGACATCATTGCAACATTAGCTTCAGCGTGGTGACAAATGTTTTTACTTATTTCACCCTGTGTGTGTGATTAATGTAGATATTAGATCAAAATATATTCCTTTTCACAGACAGACACGGTTGTGCTTGTGTGGTTAAGCCATGTTATTATATTAATCAGGTATTTTCACACCTGAAAACAGAAATATTGCATATCTGTAAACATTTTTAGTGAACTTATTGTCATCTACTGATGTGTAGATATGTAGAGTGGATGTGACAGCATTTTCATTTGCTTCTAATATTGAGAAGACAATAACCCACACCATAGAAAATGACTTTCTTCATTTATACATTTTAGGTGTTTTAAGTTTAAATGTGTTGCATTTTATTATTGAAATGTGTATTGGAAAGAAGTGTGTTGGAAATACATTCATGTATTCATTGGTTCTGACCCTTTCTGCCTAGTCAACCATCCATCATCATTTTCTCTGACAGTTCTATTCTTACCTAAAACGCAGCAGTTCCAGACATTTAATTACATCAATTTTAGAAGTCTAGCAAGGATGTTTGCCATACATGATAAAACTGAGGAGAATTTCACGATAAAAAGCCCCAGAAAATCTCCTTGTTAAGCAGGATAATTAAGCTTCTGTGGTTGTCTCAGATTTGCTTCCCTGTTGTGTCTGTTTATAATGAGGCCTTTTTAATAGACAGCGAATAATGTGGGTGTTGATGAGTGGAACATTTTATCATATTCTGATGTGTTTATGGCTTTTCTCCTTTCCTCTTATTGTCATTATGATGAATGCAGTCATCCTCTGGAGAAAAAGGCCAAACCACAGGCCTTTTCATATACACTCAAACCATGGTTCCACTCATAAAACACCCAGGCCTCCATTGTCTTCACTGACTGGTTGTTATTAAAGATGAAATATGTATTTTATTTTATGACAATATGTTTTTACTGTAAAATCCTTTCTATTTTTCTACCTGTGATATGTACATAATGTGTTGTCAAAAAATACATACAGAAAATCACATACTAAATTTAATAACGTTATTTAAGCCATCACGTAAACAATTGACATATTGTGCAGTTTTGGTTATTTTAATATTAGCAAATATCTAACAGGGTTAACAGTAAAGCTAATTTGCTATCAAACAGTTGCCTAGTTACACACATAGACATATATACAGTAGATATATGTCTATATATCATTTATGATCAAAAGAAAAGGCTGTTATGGTTTAGCTCCCTGCTAATCGAACCAGGCAAAAGGCAACATGTTGTCCTCTTTAAATGGGATGATCAGTAAAGCACATGATGTTTTCTTAGTCAGGAATGGAATAACTGATAGAAGCCATCACTCTGTAATCTGGAACCGCACACCTATCAAAATGTGTTTCCCTTTTGTCCCATGTGATGTTATTGCGACAACAGATGGAGAACAATCTACTGTTTCCCCAGACCACTTGTCCCAGTGTGATGTATTTTATCAAGATCAACTTGTAGGTAACACAAAATGAAAGAAACAGCAGACCAGCATTGGTTTGCATGAATCTGGCTTCAAGTTAATTCAGAGTTGCTGCAAAATAATCTCTGAACCTCAGACATGACGTGTTGGAGACAACCTGGCCATTGAGTGGCCTTCAGATGTTTATTAGAGAGCCCTTCAGACTCGCCACAGTTATGCTACTGGATGCTTTTGAAGACATGATCTAATTCAGAGGCCTTCTAAAGCCCATCAGGTTACAGCTTTACTCTTCCCCATGCAGACTGCAGATCACTTTGTAATTTCATCTAAGATCGTATTGTCACAGATGTTAATCGTCATAATAGCTCAGGAGTATTTGAGAATGAGGCTCGCGGTCACATTGCTGGCCTGCTGGGGAAGTTGTGTTGGAAATATTAATAACATGATGGTGAGGCCAAAGGCAAGTCAAAATCATTAACAGCCCCATACCTAGCATTTGTGGTATGGATATCTCTGTCTTTGCGTCTCAAGAGTGAGATCAACACAAAGGCAGGGAGGCTGTCGTAGCAATAAGTGATTTAGCAGACGGAAATTGGTTGTCTAATGTCTACAGAGAGGTTTGTGCAGAGGTATGCTCGCAAGTTTTCCATGACTGCATGTTCAAATCACAATAAATATCCCTCTCTGTCGAGCTACCGAGAGCCAGGTTAAATGTTCTGTTGAACTACCACATGCAATTGCAATTAAGAGAGCCTGGCAAGGTGCTTACTGCATAAAATACCTGCAGCGGTGGGTGATGCTCACGACACTACACTAGCCAGGACTGGGACCCAAAGCTGCAAAGCTAAGACCATGTGCAGTCAGCTGGGTGTTTACTCTCGATGGAATCACAACTGTGTTTCCTGACACACATGCCCACCACATGCATATTTACACCATATCAAGTGTGGAAAATTTCAAAACAAGCGTTTCCTAGAATCTCAAGGGAGTGTTTTGGCCTCTTGAATGAAATAGGTGAATCCCTCTTTAGTTTACCTTTCTATTTTTGCCCTTGTCTCCATGTTCTCATGCTAAAAAAAAACAGTTTGAAGAAATTTTCCTCAACGTGCAAGAACTGTGTCATAAACTCAGCTTTACGATAAATGATATCATTGGAAAAAAGGACGGAAATTGGGTCTGAAACCGGTTCGTAGCAGTCCTGAAATTCTTTTCCCTGTAGATAATTTGCAGCGCAGACAGACATCATATGGTATTGCGTTTGTGGTGCTATAACCCTTGCACAGCTACAGCAGAAAACGTGACAGTAAAATCTTGCTGTTTCATGTTCTTACTCTGTGTGTAACATAGTGAATTGTTTGAAAATGGTGCTTGGAAGAACCACGAGTTCAACAAAAACCACAGAAAAGAACTCAACGCAGGAGGCAACTTTCCAGTGCTTTTTTTTTTTTTTTTTTGAAGCTCAAGTTTGCAGATTTTTGGCTGTTAAGTCCCCTATTAATGTAGAGGTATAGGCACAATCAGCTTTTCCATGTGGTGGACATTCCAGGCCACATCTGCTTTCAATATATCCACATGTCCAGCTACTTCAGACCTATAGGCTAACAATCTTTTCCCAGTTATTACTTTGAAGCTCTAAATGTGAATGGCATCAGCATTGTATGGATGCATGTAATAATGTGTTGTATAAGCAATGATGTGCTGTTTGTTATTTGTGCTTTGTGGTGCTGCATATCTGGTCAAATACAGTAAACGCAAGAACAGGATGATGACAATAAAGAAAGAATTTACAAGAACCAACTTGGTTGTAACTCTGAAATATGACTGCAGACTGCACGGATTCAGGAAGGGTTCGTTTACTGCTGTTTACAACTTTTTGGACACCGCAGCCACATCTGTGATTTGTTTGCAGATGTCACAGAACTTACAGCTCATTTCTGGAAGGGACGAGTGTTCAGCCTATAGACACATCTGCTATTGATGTTCAATTTAAATTAAAAGAAACAACCATGTCTTCGCATGTCTAGCCACTGCGCCAAGATGAGCCTCACGTCCCCTCGATGTCTTATTTCCTTCATCTCTGATGTATTTTCGCATGTGCACTACAACCGCATTGGACAGAGTTGTGAGGAAGTGCTCGAATGAGACGTCAGCAGCAACTGGCTGGAGTGGAGACGTGAGAGGAGCATATACAGTGCACACTAATGAGGCACATGCTTTATGCTTTGCAGTAGATTCATCAATCATAAATTCATTCTCCACTACTGTGCTGCACTGTTGATCTGCACAGCGTGGAATAAGGTGTGCGTTTACAGTAAATGGCTGTTTTCAGGTTCTTATCTTGAAGGGAAAGCGTTTCTCCACTTTCACACTGTTTGGGACTGTCTCATCCACTGTGCGGGAGAGAGTCCAAGATGATTGCCATAGATAAGTGCAGGGAAGTGACTATAACGAAGGTGGAGTGGTTAACCAAATGTACACTTGCCAAACCAGCAACTTACTCATCAGCCCTTGGAGGCTCTTTTTTCAACATGTAAACCTTAAACACAGTCATTTGATAGAGCTTCAATTTCACCTTTTCGTCACTTATCCAAGTTTGTTTTCGAGTCTAGAGTTTTTCTCCATTACTGCCTACTGCCATCTACATACAGTATGTGCACGCTTTTGCTTTAACTGGCTGTCATCTACTTGAGAATTCATGGGGTGACAGAGTCTGGACTCATCTGACCCTGGTTCTCATCTGGAGTTGGAACTGAGTCATCCGGTCAGGCTGGAAAGACCCTTCCAGGGCTGCAGGAGTGGGAGTATAGTGTAGTAAATAGTTCTTTAGCTGTTTATTTGTCTTTTCCCAGATATCTTTTACACATTCCTCAACTTTTTCCATGTTTGTGCTTTTGATTGTTAAGAATAAGACAAACTGTTACATGTTTAAGCCGAGTGGACAAATGGCTGCTTTCAATCATGTGATGGTCAAACTAAATCACACAAATCACAGTCCAGGGACTTGAGTCCTGATTTACAGTAGTAGACAAGCCTGGCAAGTATACATCCAACTGCTTAAGTCAATAACGCCTTGATCTGCTTCCAGCGCAGCTTCCCCAATGTTAAACTGTTCCACAGATGAGAAACACAATGCTGTTTCTCGGCAGATAGATTATCCCCCCGGAGCAGTGTCAGCATTTTTAAGTTGACAGCTGATGCTCACAGGTCAAGTTCTCTTGTGTCTTTAGACCGTTACCTTTAGTCCAAGGGGTCAGTCTCCTTGCTGATCCCTCAGGCCAGAAGCATGCTGCAGCTTTCACTGGTGAGTGCAGATGGTGAGAAGTCATGCCATTGGAATTTTCCCCCAAGAGGCTTGATCTGTCCCAAACATCATGCTCTCACATTGATCTGTAATTCGAATGAATTTAAAATTAAACTACAAGGATAAAACATTGCACGCGAAAACCTATTTTATTTACACTCTACTGCACTAACATACACACTTTTTCTGACCACACTTTTCAAAAATGAATCAGCCAGATGGATGGAAGATTAAAAAAAAAAAAAAAGCAATTTCTACTGTGTGAGTGATGTTTCAAAATAAAACGGGAAAATGGTGAAACTGTTGCCGTGTGAGCCATTTAAAACTTGAATCCTAGGTAAAGAGAGCTCCCAAAAGGCTAAAAAGGGGTTTCCAGCTTGGAAACTACTTGTTCTTGGCTCCTTAAAATGCTTGTAAATGTAGAAAGCTGTACACAATCACTTTTCCTGCAGAGCACAGATAAAAACTGCTCTCGTACTGGAACATCTTAAAGCCAGCAGCGAGTAGAGTGATATAAAAGCCGTTTAGTGATGCTTGGCAGTAATAACTCTTCAAAATATTTACTAAATTAGAACTTTTCGTCCACTTCATTTTCTTGTCATTTAGCTTAATGGGCATGTTTTTTTTATGTCCATCCTCCATCACACCGCTCTCAAAATATTGTTATGAGCACTTTTCCACTCGTCCATTAATGTGCATTTCTTCAGAATCCATGACAACAAGATGAAGACCAAAAGCACTCATTTGTTTTGATCCTTCAGATTTCTGTGCTAATATTAATAGCCTGTAGGAAAAAAAAAGGTTTACTTCTCAGTCTCAGTCTTTTTGCTGCAGATTAATATCTATGGAGTCTTTACTGCAGCAGCATGGTGCACGTTGGACCCTCTCAAAATAGCCATGGCCTTGTTTATAACAATGAAGTAAATATCACCTAGTGTGATGGTTTATTGGTGTGCAAAGTAGTTTGACTGTGTGAAATCATTCTGCTGTTGTTTTTTATCTTTTCGTGGGTTTTGTGGACAGTAAGAAAAGTCTATTATATTATTGACAGCCTCATCTCTTAAACCACAATGATACTGTCAGGCTGAAGTTTGTCCCGTCTTTATTTTTTTTTTTTTTTTGGCAGCACAATATAATATTTCCAGTGCTGTTTGTAATTAATATTTAGTTTTCCTGAATGACAGCAGTCATTTGCCATCACCCAAACTTGGATGTCCAGAATTCCAATAACTGCCAGTTTGGAAAACTAAAGGACTAAAGCCAGATAAAATTACTGCACAACTAAAAGACCACAATCCCTCAATGGGCTTAAGATAATATTATGATGGAAAATGAGCAACACTGCCTCATCTAAATGAGACACTTCAAACCTATGAATTTTAATATGATGTTTTCCAGCTATACTCGTGCAAAAGTAGAAGTGTTCTAGTTACGTGTTTCAAACCATATTCGCATAGCAGTCATGCTGATACTATTTTATTTTTGCAGAAAAATAACCTTGACAAAGTCAACCGCAACGCAGTAAGCAAACATCACCCATCTGTCAGCTGTGATGCTTCGTGTTGAAAAACTATAACATGGACTTACTATGTATAGTACTGTAGTGGACTTTAACAGATGTTAAAGTGATTTGTGTGCTGATCAGGGATGTGAAGGATATTTATTTGTCCTGTAACTGTATGCGCTATGATGCTTTCATCAAACCTCTGTTGTTCTGTTGGATAGCTGACATTCCTGTCTGTCTCTCGTACCCAGACAGGATCCGCACACACACATTACTCTGCCTTAGGGAAACCAGAAGGTTTTCAGGTGCCTTTTATTGTGTAATTTCTTATCAAAATCAACACAAAATCCATAAAAGTGAAGTCTAAAGAACCACAAAAGCTTCTAGACACGCACTATAGTTCAATATACTTGAAAAGTTTCACTGTTATAACTTCTTGTAGAACGATCTTGGGCACATGGCTCTTCTACAATTGCTACTGTAAGTCTAGATTACAGTCTGTTTTTACATAACCTCTTCACATAACCTCAAACATGTGCTCAGTGATTGAGACAAAATGGATTTTATTCTCAAAAAGATCTTATAATAATACCTCTGCAACTGTGAGTATAACCTTCATCACAGTCAGTTGAATGCACTTGAAAAGTTAGGACAGGGGTGATGTGGTCATGAGAACAGAACAGATTGAGAAAACTGGCAGTGGCAGGGTTTTGGACTCACTGGAGTTTATTGAGAGGTTTTGAGGGTGAGTGATTTGTCATTGTAATGCATTTGGTGGTCATGTAAAGTTCTATATCATCTGCATAGTTGGATGACAATTTAAAGCATCTTTAATTGTTTGTTGATCCGTTGGAGGTGAACCTGGCCAAGTCAGCCTCTGTGGTGGGCCACATATTGAGACATCACAGGTTTTTGACAGCTGTTCAGCCACAGGGGCTGTTCAGACATGTGTTTCTCTGCAACACAACCAACAACACAATGTGAGTCAATTTGCAATTTGAATGAATCAATCAAGCTTTTTTTGTAGAGAGTCTTCTGTACTAGTTATTGCAATTCAAAGAGCTTTACATATGACAGACAAAATATTAAAAAGGAAAAAAAAAACATCATGGATGCAAACAAAATAGAATAACAAGGCAAATACAATCGATTCAATAATACTAGAAATGATAATAAGGATAATGAATAAATATTTAAAACAAAGATGCAATAAAGAGGAAAAACTAATAATAGTCATTAAATATAAGGCTGCAACGGTAGCTCTCAGTAGTTCTCAGACCCCTAGACAGGCAGTTAAAACATTTCAAGACAGATAAGTATACCCTTTACACAAACTCCCTTTTACGATCAGTGAAACAGCTTTAAACTGAGATGACTCAGTGAGGTTTGCTAATACTGAGACTGCAGCTACTACAATTCATCTTCACTGTTAAAAAAGCATGAATGTACATAAATTATTAATATATTTGTACCTTTTAAATGTATAAGGATGATTATAAGCAAATATGATATCTTGCTCCTGACAGACATACTTGATAGGTTCATTTATTTAAGGTCAAATGTTACTGACTGGTTAAATTTAGCAGCTCGGAGCACCGGATACTTTACAAGGATTGACTATAACTGTTATAACTGTAAATTGTTACCTCCCTGTAAAACACACAGCACACACTTGTGTGATGTTGAGGTTGTTTTAGTTGCTGAGTTCTACGGTAACAGTGGTCCTGTGCAGGCAAGCGAGTTGTGGAGCATGCTGGGAAACATGAGAGCTTTTCTGGAAGAAAATGGGATCCTAATAAATCCTTCAGCGGGGTGGAGGGGGGGGGGGAGAGGGAGCCTTGTAAAAACCGTCATCCATTAAAAACTCTCGGCTGTCATGGCTCGTCTTTATATTCAACAGTAGGTGTGAGTCAGTGCCAGCCTCTTTACTACTGGTTCCATTGTAATAGCAGAAGTGAAGTGGATCATATAACTGCCTATTGAGGCACTAAATTTAAAGTTTTTAAGCAGCTAAGAAAAGCTCACTCAGGGGCCTGCTGACAGTTTATGTTCATTTCTATTTTTTGTTGTCCTGTTTACTCCAAACTGCTACTATTTTCTTCTTCAGTTCATTCAACATAGTTTACACAATACTGCTGACTCTGCCTGATACGGTACAGTATACAATATAGAGCTCCACCCTTTATTTTCCACAGAAAGAATAAAGATGGGTCTCCTTCTGAGGACTTTCCCCAAGTCCCCCAATGACAGGTGCCCAGGAGGCATCTTGATAAGATGCTCAAAGTAGGTAGGTAGGTGCTAAATCTCATTTCACCTGCATCACACTTGCCTGAATGCATGCTAAAAGATCACATGCCAACAGAACCACATCATCTGCAAAAAGCATAGAAGTGCTTCTGAGGTCCCCAAACCACACACTCCTCTCCTCTGTCAGACTGGTACTATGACAGATGGCTTGCAGTAGGTCACAGTGAGGCGTTTTTATATGTCAGGGTTTTCCAAAGCTGTGAAAAATCGAAATGACTGACTGATTTATCAGCTGCTGACAAAGCTACAAGTAATCCTTTGGACGTTTTGAATTCACCAGAGTCACATTCCCCAATGGCACTCAGATGGTCAGATTTAATTATAAGCTTGCTGGGATTTATCATCCGAGACAGCTAAGTGGACTAAAATATTATGAAAGGTTGTAATGAGATTACAGTGATTTATGGAAACTAATTGGGCCCTGTTATTATTATTAGAATTACTGTAATGATGGGCTAATTCTTCATGATACATTGACTTCTTGCCGTTTGTGTAACTTGGTCAGTAGGCTTGTGTGTCAGAGGTTTTATTTGTCTAACTACAAGGATTCAAAGAGCCACAAGTTCAGAATGATAACAGTCTAACTTTTGTATTCTGGTGGAGGTCTGTGTGACTTTATTTTTTACTTAAGTATACCCTTACTTAATATACCCTATTAAACTAGAGCACAATATTTAAAAACAATATTAGTCATGCTAGACACAAACAAGTATTTGAAAAGAGAATTTTATGAGGCCTTTAGATTTTCATGCAGGGCATCCAAGCCCCAGTGCACCCAACCTTTCTAGGCTGCATTTCTGCCTCCTGATGGGATCTGGAAAACATATATCTCTGCAAGGGGCTCCACTGGATGCGGCTGCTTATTGCTGTGGACCAGCAGGCAGCGCACCCCTATGTTATGCCTCCCAGTGGGAGCACCACCGGAAAGTGTCAGTCAGGAGACTTTGGCATCTGCAGTCTGAGGGAGGCGAAACACTTAGCTTCTGTTTCTCCGCTTTCCCTGACACAGCACATTGCCAAGGGCATGAGCCCACTCTGGGGGACCTCCAGTGGAGCATCATATACAATGCGGTAGTGCATGTAAAGAAGAGGTTTGAGAGAGTGTGACTCCATTGGAGAAAATATTCTTCATGTTGTCGAACATCTCATCAGTCGACAGCCACAAAACACCCTCACAGGGCCAATGCTCACAGGCCCAGTTGTCCGTAAACACAATGCATGAGAGAAGTGTCAGCTTCACTGTTTCCACATATCTCTGATTTATCCTGGAGCTGCCATGTTGGTCCTGGTAGGTAGTGTGGAAAGCCTTTTAGCCTTTTGATGTGAATATCAAAATTAACATGACATTACCGAGGAACTATGCTGAATAAGTGACATAGGGGTTGAGAAATTTCCTGGCACACTTCTTGTCCAATCAGTGCTGTCTGAGTAAAGTTGTCAGGGAAACAAATGGGCTTCAGTGAGACTTGGTGCAGTGTCTGATTGATTCACCAGTTCGTTTTCATCAGAACTTAGAGGAGTTTGATGAAAGAAGCTTTGACCTTTCTGCTGATTTGGAGCAACTCTCATCACTTGCTATTTTTAAAGCTCTAGATGGAGTTTTCTTTTCTTCCCTCATGCCTGGAATCATCTGCTAAAGATATCTCACTGCAGACTTCTGGAAATACCTTTAATAAAGTTGCACCAAGGACATGCTCAACAGAATAAATAGAAAGAGCCTTAACTGAGAAATCATTACAGTTGTGATCTGATATTGGCCCTAAATCAAAAAGGTGCAGTAATATAAAGTATAAAGTATAAATCATGTGGAATCTGTCTTTCAAATCTGCAGCACGTGTTGTAGTAGCTCTACTTGTCAAAAATCTGTTCAGTGACTTTAAAGTGGTTTCATGTTTGTGTTGTGCAAGTAGACAAAGATTCCCATTGGAAAATCTTGTCTGGTGACCGGTCACAGTGTTTTCCTCATACGTAACAAACAACACACAACGAAATGTGGTTCCTAACATTTGTTCCTGGCAGTTCATCAGTGATTATCTGATTGCCTGGAGGAACTGCAGTGCTCCAAATCAAGGCCTTCACTGATTAATTGGCATTTAGAAGAATAACGGTGAGGATAACCAGTATTTACAGCACAGTCAGACACAGTCATTTGATCAATATTGTATGCCTCTTCGTTTTTTCCATTGAGGAAAGCCTTTTTGTCCAGAGGCGTGCAGACAGACGCCCGCCGTCACTTCACTTCAAAACATCAAGCCAAAAAACGTGGAGTCTCCATTTGGTCCCCAGAGACATAGCATGCATGTGCCTCAGCTTTACCGTAAATGCTCTGACATGACAGCAAGAGTTATAACTCCACCAGTGGAGGGAACCTCCGATCTGTGGGGCATGGAAAGAAAGAAGGAAAGGGTTTCCCGGCACTCTTAAAAGGTGATGAACCGATATTTCATCGGCCTTTTCTGAGAAATCACCCTTTTTTAGTCAGCCACAGAAAGGAGAAGCCCCCAAAAACGTATGGGAAATACCTCAAATTCCTGCTCGTTCTAGTAACTCAGGCCGGCACTTTCTTCTGTTCTGTTCTTTATATAGAGCACTGGAGTGTTTCCTCACTCCTTCACCATCAAACACAATTGTGATGCAAAAGCTGGAGAAATCTCTTGAAGGTATTAATGACTGATTGGAATAATCACCACACATGTGCTAACCACATGAAGTGAGTAATAATGACCTTCAAACCTGAACGCTAGTATAATGACTCTTATAGCAACTATTCCTTCATAAAATCTATTAAAATAGATTCCGGGTCATTGTTATTTACTATTAGTAATTATGTATTATAAATATTTAATGAAACCATCAGCATGTGTTTGTGCATGATGTTGACATCTTCAAACTATTATTGTTTTTAGTAGAGACTTGAACCTGTTTTGCATTTGAAGAAAATCTGTTTCTATCTATTTTTTTTTTTTTTTTTGAAGAAAGGTATTAAGCAGTGATAATGCGTTCATGATGAATTATAGTTGAAAGGCTTCCAGTGAACATCTGCATGTTCTGACGTGTCCCGTGTTACGAATGACTGGAAGTGATACACAGTTCCTCTGAGACGTGCAAAAACTTTGCTGGACTTTGGAATTAATCTATTTTCACAACATGCTTGTTGCCCAAATTGCAGCCAGTACACGAGTCATCGCTGTGACCTATTACCAACTTATTATTAACAAATAGAACCTACAATTCTATATTTGTAATGTACTTCTATGGGCTAAAGAGTTAAGATCAGTCAGAGGACAAAAATCCAACAAGAATCTGCAGTGGGAAAAAGTTCTGAATACCAGAAAGTATTTATCCTAAAGGACTAATACATCCAACGAGTACAATTTTACATTATCCTCACTTATCTGAAGCTTTTCATAAAATGAACATGAAGATGGAACTCATGCTACACTTTATTTTTCATTTTAACAGGACTGATATACCCACTAGTCATGCTTGGCTTTATGGTTATTGCATTGCTGTGTTATAAACACAGTGGGGTGGTTCACTGATGTTAAACCACAAGAAGTGGAATCAGTTGCGGCCTGTTTTAGTGTCCGCCTGAGTAACCAGCACAGCGCAAGGCTATGGTCAGAGTTTGGATGAGTTATTGCATGTAACCTGTTTGTCAGTTGTATCTCGTATTAAAGGAAATCACTCAGCACTTGGCTTTCATTAACAGTGTTGCACTTTTGAGCTGACAGTTCCAGCATTTACTTAAGCCTGATTTTATTTAATCAAAAGGTTTGATTCATGTTAACCAGAGTTGTTATGTAAAACAAGTTCAACTCCACTAGGCCTCCAGCACCAAACTAACATGAGTAAAATGATACCTCAAAAGGAGCTGTAATAACTCATTTTAATGTATGTTTCAGGCTATAGATGAGAAGCTGCAGCTCTCAGCAACCCCCTGCAGCTGCAGCTGCAGTAGGACCACAGAGAAAAATGCACTGATAGATTTTCAAGATGTAGGGACTATAAACAGTAGTCAGCACTTCTTTTAAGACGTCTCCAAGCTGTTAGAGGTGCTTGCAAGTAAAAAAAAAAAAAAAACCCTAGGCAATAAGTGTTTGGGTACATTCTTAGGCAGTATTCCCAGACACCAACAGTGGCTACATTGGGGCTTGAATAACATTTGAAAGATTATCCAAGTAGGTGATTGATGGAATGAATAATGGCATCTACATCAAGAAGTCGTGTCACGCACACCTCTATTGACTGTGGTACCCAGGAGAAATCAACTTATATATGTTGTATTAATCCGTGCCACATGACATGAGAAATCTTTAAAGTTGGAGTTAAAGTTGGAGTTTTTGAGACTTGGCAGACATTTCGCTGCTGACTGGAAGAAGAAGCAGCACAAGCAGCAGTAAATAAAAAATGGTTCTTCTCTTTATCAAGCACAAAGACGATAATAAAAGAAACTACTGCCATCAATTAGCTTCTTCACTGTGACCATGACAGACTCTGTTGATTAGTTTCCAGGAGAAGAAGAGTGGAATGGCTACACATGGCACGCTTCCCAGGACACGGTGGACACTTGAGCTACACGGCCAACTGTTTTGAATCAGTGGTAAATACTGCATGGTACACTTGAAGACCTTAAAAGTGATGCCAAATAGGATAGAAACTTAGAGAGAGTGAGAAGACAAATGTGTGGGCAGAGTCTGCATGTCTGCACAAAGTGCATTCATTTAATAAAACATTTAATGTGCACATATTTATATACAAACTTCCCTTTAAACCCATACATTTGAGCAAATAATTACAAGTGTGTGCATCTCTAATCAGGTCATTGCACGGTCATGAGCAGTATTAGCTGTGAATTCCAGGAGGCAGATGTAAGTAACCTATAGCTTAAAGCAGTTCTGTACAGGAAAGCTACTGGAAAATATTAAAATTCCACCTGGTTCTACTGAACAGAAACATCTGCAAGAACACAAGGAATTCCAAAGATAGGAGTGCTCCTGAAAACCAAGGGCTTTACATCATGACACAATACACAAAATAATGTTTAGCTGTAGTGCAACTCATGCAGAGCATCGCAGACACGGGGAATGAATACACAGAATTAACAATAATGACATCCTTTATCGATCTCCGTAGGAAAGTTGTTGTTTGGACAGCTGCAGTAGATGACGGCGCTACTGTGGGGTGTTGGTGTCTTGTCCAAGGACACTTCGACATGTAGCCAGGACGTACTGGGAGTCACAACTGATCCCTGGGGTTTATAGACGACTGCGACTACTCTACCAAGTGAACTACATGTCACCCCAACATGACGTGTGTGAACTTTTATTCATGCAAACATGAAAATATATAATATATATATCATAATGGAAATGCCAGTGATAAATTTTAATATAAAAAGTCCCTAGTGCTCTGATGGGTGTAGTGAAGGAGATTCTCCAAGCACATGTGCGTAAAACACCCGAGATAAAAAATGATTCCATCACTGACTCATGTTTTTCTAAACCTAGACCTAGACAATCCTACATTTAAAGGTTATCCAGTACATACAGTAATGCAGGATTTGCATGAGCTGCATTAGAGCTTCCTAACCCCTGTGTGCCCCTTATTATTTACCCTAAGGAAGCATTTACTGCTGGATAATGTAGTGGTAAGATCGCCATCTTCCATCCAATCCCAGCTGTGGCCTACCTCCAGTAGGGGTCCTTAGGCAAGAGCTCCTAACGCTTACCCTGCCTTTGAACCTTGTAACTCACTGTAAGTCACCTTGAGTGTCTGCTAAATGTAAATTAAAGCATGCACTAATTTTATCTTTTATATTTTTATATATATTTCTAGCAGCTTAGCTGCTAAAGAAAAACAATTTTTTTATCAGGACATTTACATTCAGTCATTTAGCAGACGCTTTTATCTAAAGCGACTTACAGTGACAATAGACTAGTAGGGTCTTGCCTAAGGACCCCTACTGGAGGTAGGCCACCGCTTGGATTTGAACCCCGGTCTCTCAGGAATAGTTTTAGATGACTTCATATGAATGCTAATGTGCTGTGTCTTTGCAGACCACTGTGTGCTATTTGCAAATATGCTCATGTTACAAGGTGATAATCTGCTAAGCTGCGATTTAAAATCAAATTTGATGGATCTGAGTAGAGTTTGTGTGATGCTGTGGTCTCCGGTGGGGTTTTAAGAATTGAAGAATATTTTCATGTTTTTGGAAAAATAGCAACTTGGTCAACGGTTAAAATTCTAGTCACTTAAGGAATAAATAGGCCAAGGGTAACTCGGTTCTGTTAGTGTAAGCTCAGCACTCCTGTAAGAGCCAAATAAAAAACACTGGAAGTGTTTATAGTTACACCATAGCAGCATGCAGCAGGGCTCCTGTGGGGCCCGTATTTAATTCCATTAAGCTATTTTGACAGAATTAGACCCCGTGCATCACCACAGACCTATGATATCATGGGAAAGATGCAAAGTGGCATTCTGTACTGGCTGCTGTAAATGGCTGGTTAATGTCTGAGGAGGTGGCAGCATGAAGGCCTCACCTGGCTGCAGTCACTGCAGCTCCAAGTTGTTTCATTAGGAGTTTAATATCCTTCAGGGTAAACATGGCGAGAGCACACTTCCTAAAATCGGTGGAATTTTAAGAGCCGAAGGCCAAAAAAAGCAGGATAGCATAGCAAACTGAACTGGAAATATACGTGTGTGTGTGTGTGTGTGTGTGTGTGTGTCTGTGTGTGGGAGGAAAACTCAGTGCTGTTAACTTTTTAGTTTGTTCTGTACGGCCCAGTGCACAATACCATCAGTGAGGTATTTACTTTAAAAAGCTTTTTCTACCGAGGAACTGTGGGAGAGACAGGCTCTGATGGGGCTCTGTGAAAAGAGCCTGCCTGGAATCTCTTCTTACTGACATCACAACAGTAAGAACAATCCCATTTCCGTGATGCAAGCGATCTACAAATTTCTGGCAGCCAGTCTAAAATAACAACACAAACACAGCTCCCTATAATTTCCTGTGAAATCTTGTATTTTGCAGTGGAACGAGATGCTTTCCACAGAATCCTTATTTCCAGCTGAAAGCATCTGAGCAGTTAAACTGTGCGTAGAGCTTAAGACGGTAACCTGATGACTTGCAACTGAATAGTTCGATTTTTGCATCACAATGATTTAATAATTGACAGTAAATTAAATAATACATCATCAGATCCCTGTGAATACATTTTCAGGTCCCTCCCTGATGAAATAAGCAGCAAGACACAGATATTTTATTGAGATAAACTCCAAGGTGCTCCATCTGTTTTTGTGGACTTTTGAGAGTTTACACCCAAACATATATCATTTGACAAAAAAAATCTTTATTTGTTCCAAATTCCACAAGGTACAACATATTTGTGAGCATTAGGTGTTAGAGTTTTTAAACTTTAGACAAGTTGGTTGTTAAAATGTTATAATAAATATACTTTACTGGAGTACTGTTGACAGGCAGAGTTGGCAACTAGTCAGCTACTCATCAGGAGTTGGTTGGGATCAAAACAGAGATTAAAAGAGAGTAAATGTTGGATTCATGTTAGACAGGACAGGATTAGACATTTGGCACCATCACTCTGCACAGAATAATATTGAAGCAAGCACCTCAAGCACATCAAGGTGTATTTAACACGTCAACTGTCAGCTTTAGGGTTATGTCAAAAGTACTGAATCAACTGTGGGAATAACAACTATTTTTGTCTGCACGCTCCACATTTTTGGTGGCTCAAAAATATCCAGACAATTGAATATATATCCCTTAATTATATTGTCAATTTTGATACTTGGTTGCAAATCTTTACAGTCGACGACTGCCTGAAGTCTGGAACCCAAAAGCGAGGTTTCGTCCCTGGTGTTGCTCCGTCAGGCCTTTACTGCACATGCCTTCTCTTCCTGCATGTTTCAGTAAGGTTTAGGTGACTGACTTACTCACTCCTTTGCCTTAAAAGTGTCTTGGGTTTCTTTTGCAGTGTGCTTTGGGTCATTGTTAACCAGGACTGTGTTATTATTCTAATATTTTTAAATATTAACCATTTGCTCCATAAATTAAAGCCACAAACCAGTTAACCTGTAATGTCTGGTAACACAGATGTGTTTTCAGGTACTTTTACTAGATCTCCAAACACAAACACTGCCTTGGTGTTCTCCTAAGGTGGGCTTTTTTTTCTGAAAATCTGTTCATCAGAGTACTTGAAAACATTTACATACACTTTCCATAAGCTATTATCCACTTGTGTGGTCATCAGGAGCAAACCAAACACGTTCTCATGCCTTGTTCAAAGGGCCTTTAACATTCCTGGATGCAGTTCTTACATCTGAGTGGCATGTGGCCTGTCAGCTCATTAGTCAAAGCTGTACATTTAGCAGGGAGAAAAGTCGCAGCACAGCAGCGAGCATTTACAGTCGTCACTCACCACAGCTGAAGCACTCTGTGCTTGTACAACTGGCAGGCGTGGAGCACCATGGATGACTTGGTGTCTGTCTGTAAACTTTAAGAGAAGACACGCTTTCAGAGACTGTCCGTCCAACATAATCAGACTCTGACATCACTTGCTGGAGAAGCAGATTAACTGCAACCAATTAATCATCCTCTTCCATGCATTCATCCAAGGATGAGCTAGCTGAAGAGCTACCACTAGAAGATCTTATGCCTGTTTGAGTTCTCTGCAGTGGCAATATTTAGCATAGCTGGCTTCATTAAACTGAAATCCAGTACATTTTTGCACATGCCCCTAGACATGTCTGTACAGTATAACAATCCTTACTGACAGATTAATGGTGCATAGGAATAAATGTAAAGTTTTACCACTGCAACTGGATTTTACCACATACAGAACAGGTTCATAGTTCGAATTGTGTTTTGCAGAACATCATTTTCACCAAGTTACGCCAACTCGAAAACCACCGGTAATATCCATATTTCCCTCTTTTATCCGTCTGAGGCCAAGCGTGGATTATGATCAGTGATTTATAACTTCAAACCGGTCCAAGTAATTTCAGTGTTCTGACTTGTGCCAAAGGCCAACAGCTGAAAGAATTAAAAAGTAGTTTAGTCTGGCACCACACTGCCTTCTGTTCCTCTCATAAATGATATCTTTTGATTCCCGGATCTCCTTAGAAGCGTGTTCAACCGTTACAAAAGCATGATTGTCACAATATCTTCCGTTACCTTGATCAGACTTTAATACTATCAATGGTCTTTGGTCATAACTAGTGGATTGAATGGTCGCCAAGGTCACCTGTAATGTAAACATCAAGATGATAATTGATCTATTTCTTTCTTCTCCCTCACTGAGTCAACAGTTGTTCCCAAAATTGAATTGTTCAACACCTTGCCAGTAACCACATCAACTGTTTACAAGTGACCACAGTGTACTCTGCGTGACTAGTAGCAGTATAAGTCTCTCTTACTCACTCCTAGTACCTTAATGTTCCAGCTGCTGTCTTCTTTTTTTTTTCTCCTAAATCATGAGGAGTCAAGCTTGCTCCTCCAGGGCATGTTCTGTGACTCATGAGGTGAAGAACGATGCTTTCAATCAAGCCCTGCTCACTACAGAAAAAAGGTTGGTTATACATGCTTGTCTTTTATACACCCATTTCTTTTGAAAGAAACTGATCATTTTATAGCCTCGACCTGTCAGTGCAATGACACAGGTTTGCTACGTCACACGTTACCTAAGATCAGTCCTATAAACTATCAACAGTCACAAGTTGTTGTTTTTTTTCTTTTAGTCATAAAAATAATGATTGACAGCTTTAAAGATGGAAAAAAATCACATTGGCTTAATTTCCTTAGAACAAACACATATAAATGAAGAAACCAACCTGGCAACAGACCACAAAATAGCTCAAATGCATTCAAAGTTGTATAAACAAGTTTCAGCATCTGCTTACGCACAGATGCAGCACATGGACCACTTGTGACTTCCACCTGATCTTTTCACCCGCCTCCTCAGATGCGTGTGTTCAGGTATCATCTCTCCAATTGACAACGTGAAAGTCTTCCTGCTGTTTTTGACACTGTCTTTGTTGCCATGGAGTTCTTCCTCGTTTAATGTGTTATCTGCGTCGCGCCTTTGGATTTTTTTTTGTTGTTTGTTTGTTTGTTTCTTGTTTAAACTTTGGCACCAAAAAAAATTTATATACAGAAATTACTGAGAATTGTTTTTATTATATTATTGCATATTAGACACAGTTCTTAAGAAGTGTTGTTGAATGTCATATGATGCAGTGCACTGTGGGTTACTAACCGCAGGGGGTTAGTTTAGGTTAGTTAGACTGAAAATTGAGAAAACAGCACATATGTGTGTCAGTGAACTTCCGAATTGCTGGTAGATAAGCTAAGTTCAAATCCTCTTTCTACAAACTCTTGGTAAGATGGACTATTCCTTGAACTAGAATACATGAAACTAACATGTACAAAACTCATTTTTCTAGTGTTGTTAAAATTGCCTGCATGGTAACAGTTGTTACTCATGCTAACCACATTATAAACAAACCACAGGGGCCTGATTTAAGTGTTTTTCTCAGTGCTTCAGTTAACACTCCTCATACTGGCTCTTAGAAACACTGAATATAAAGGCTTTCGTGATTTAATGATACAATACTGCAAAACAAAGTAACACAACATAACATGTATGAAAATGTTACTTGTAAGGTTTTTATGGGCACACATGCTTGTGAAATGATGTACAGCAACAAAATAGAGTAGATCATTCTTTTAAGAAAATACTTTGCAGAACAGCGTAGAAACTTAAATGACCTGTTCTAGTTGGAAAGAAATGCTGGGGGATACACTCAAAGTAAACACTTGCTATCTATGGGCCTGTTTCCGTTGTGGTTTTGGCTCCGTTTCGAGGATATTCATCCAAGCTTGGCAAGTCTCTTCACCTCCAACACAGCCCTGTCAGTAACACCTCCCACGCCATGAGCTCACAGTCACACCCACAGTGATGTGTTGCTGTCACACCTGCCTATGATGTCTCCAAAAAACCTTTCCCCAGGGAAGCAGGGACTTCTGATCCCTCCCACATCCCACAACCCAGTTCACAGCCGAGAACACTTTCCATTTGTAACTTTGACCAGTGAAGCATCATTGCTGTCTTATCGCTTCCTGTCAACTTCGGCTTCACTAAACAGAATCCCAGGTTCCTGTGGCTTGTATAAACTGCATGAAGAACCTGTATCCAGATGTTGTGTCTCATCACAATCACTGGTGTGTATGTTGATCCTATTTTTAGAAGCCTCTTCTGTTTTAGAGGCTAATTCATCATAGTGTGTAGGCTCCTGCCGCGCTCCCCTGTTTATCCAGATTATCTTTAATCTCTCTAACACACTGTTTCTTAATGTCAGTGTGTAAAGTCCAACATTCAGATGCTTGTACTTCACTCTGTTACTAGATACTTTACAGATTAAGATTGTCCATAAAAAGTAAATAGGTATGGTTATGCATACAGAGCATTTACTTAAAATGCAGTATTATACTTTTATATATTTTATTTATTCAACTGCTGGATGTGCAGACTGATGCTCAAACATCTGAATCATACTGATCCAAATATATTTTCATAGATACATGTAGTTGATGAATCAACTCAGGTTTTCTCAGTCAAACATTAACATATAAAAATGTAATGAATAGGGTTTGCAAAAAAGTCTTTACCCTCTATGTTAGGTCATGGGTGTATTTTTAGACTGGCATTCCCGCTTAGAGCTACTGCTCACTGAGTCCCCTGGCGGCCAAACTGGTAAATAAGACGCACATAATAAAGCAATGAGTCGTCTGCAGTCTGTGATGAAGGTGAACTGAACTTAAGACGTGGCTGCAGGTTATGGAATATGATTTAAATGTTTTATTGAACTTTTAAATTCTCTCATGACTGGTTTTCTATCACCAGTTTACTGAATGAATTGGCATCCTTCATTTTGGTTTTTATTATAATGTTTATCCTTTTTGAAAGAAGATATCGGTTCAATGAAATTACTCCATTAGGCCATCTGACCAATAATTAAACTTTTATTGGGCCGGAAACGACCAAGTCTTGGCTGTGATGCGTGCATGAAATATTTGTCCGGTGATTTCAATTCAGTTCAGCTCAGGAATGCATTTTTCCCCCTGTCTGTGTGCGTCTCGGATATTACTCTGCTTGGCTGTGAGGTAAGAACGCAAGGCCGTCCCTCTGTCCCGCAGACACCCCATTGGTCCAGATGGGAACTCAGGAATGTCCTGAAACTGTATAAATAGCTCCTGCATCGGCAGAATGATCAGTAGAATAAGTGAAACCATCGGAATAAATCCCAGAGAGGAACTCCAAGAGACTTTCTCTCCATCTGATGAGTTACTTTACGCGCTAAGGGAAAGAGAAACGGGATAACGCGCAAAGTCAGAGGACTTTCTTCTTCTTTTTACGCAGGGAATTTTCATTGTAAAAGGTTTGCAAACTGATTTTTTTTGTTTTATCATTTGAATTAGGCTGTTTAGTCCTTTCTTTTTTTTTTATATTGATGATCACATGCAGAGTCCATGTTTAATTTGTTCTTCTCGTTGCATTAGGGATCCTTTGAGATTTCAACATGATGCTGTGTGGCATCTTTTTGCTGCTGATGCTTTCGAGCATTGAAGGTGCAAGACTGGCAGGTAAAGAAATCAAATGTTTTCAGCTGGTTTTAACTGTTAAACCTGTTCTGTCCAAAAGTGAAATGACTCATTTGTGAATGGGCTTGAAGCGTGGTCATCATGAGCGCGGATGGCTGCAACATTACTTAAATTAACTAATTAAAAAAGTGTTTTTTTTTAACAAATGTTTTGCAGCCAAGTTATTTTTATACTTCTGGTACACGTATTACAGCCTATTTCCTTTGAGGTTTCCTTTGTGTCCCTGCACCTTCATAGAGACTGTCATTAAAAGAGCTGCCTTTTCTTTTCTTTGACCACAGAGAGTCGAGATGATAACAGTGTGTATGACTTATTTGATCTGGCCCGAGTAAACAAGAGACACAACGGAGTGAGCTTGGTCAAAGGCGCAGATCCATACAGCCCCGCGTACAAAGTCCTGAACGCAGACCTGATCCCCCCGGTCCCCGACAGCTCCTTCAGGGACCTCCTCGACTCCATCCAGGCGGAGAGGGGCTTCATCCTCCTGGTCAACCTGAAGCAGTTCAAGAGAACCAGAGGCAGCATTTTAACCATCGAGAAGACTGACGGATCTGGAGCCGTTTTCGAGATCACTTCAAACGGCCAGGACAACACTCTGGAGGTGGTGTACTCCACCATGAGCCAGCGGCAGGTCGTGTCCATCGACGATGCGGATTTGGCGAACGGCCACTGGAAGAACATCACTCTTTTCGTGGAGGACGACCGGGCGCAGCTTTATGTGGGCTGTGAGCGGATCAATGATTCAGAGATGGATGTTCCCATCCAAAAGGTTCTGACCCAGGAGGTGGCAGACTTTGCCAAGCTCAGGATTGGAAAAGGAGCTGTGAAGGACAAATTCATGGTAAGATCTGCTATATGTTTGTAACTGAGACTGAAATCAAATAGAAGTCTCTTGATTGAAGGTTTAACTTATTTAAATGTGAATTCATTTTAATTCAGGGAGTGCTTCAGAATGTGCGCTTTGTTTTTGGGACCACCCTGGATGCCATACTGAGAAACAAAGGCTGTCAGAGTGGAGGTAAGTCAGATAAAATATGCCTAATTATATTTAACTGACTCAATCTGAGACACTGTAAAATCTTTAAGAGTGATGACAAATAGTCTTCAACACTGTGATCCAGGCATGGAGCAGAAATGTATATTTCATCTGTCCGTATTTCTCACTGTAGCTGCCTTAACTGATATCATGACCCTGGACAACCCAGTCAATGGCTCACGCCCTGCCATCAGGACTGATTACACCGGCCACAAAACCAAAGGTGAAACCTCGCCTCCTTAAATAAGCTCATCCGTGTCTATGGTGTTTATCCGTAAACTTTAGGTTTGAGTTGTTTGAATGAAGTGAGGAAATGAATTTCAAAATGAAACTCTTTGCTCCTGTTTTCAGATGTGCAGTCTGTCTGTGGCTTCTCCTGCGAGGACATCGCCAGCATGTTTAAGGAGCTCAAGGGACTCGGCGTGGTTGTTAAACAGCTGTCGAATGATCTCCGCAAAGTGGTAAGCTCCGAGGGACGCTGGGGTCTGCTCTTTGTCATCATCCACTCCCTCTCCTCTTCGTTTTCCCCTCTGCTTCCAGTTAACGCATTCCCTGTGCGTAGCCACTTGTCGCTGTAATGGCGGTCCCCAGCCAAGTCCTTAATGAGACCCATGTGAATACACAAATATGTTTGGCTGCCGCTTGTATTTTCACTGCTTCGCTAGAGTCAAGCAATGTCTTAATCACGGTGTCGGTTGGTGAATCATTTGTATTGGAACCTTGGCAAAGTAAAGGTTTTCCATCCCGAGCAACCCCCTTCTCATTCTTCCTTTTTCTTTTCCCCCCAGTCTGAAGTTAGCTTGGAGCTTAAAAATAAAATGAACATCCAGAGTGGAGTGTGCTTCCACAACAGCATCATGTACAAGGATAAAGATGAATGGACTGTGGATGGCTGCACCGAGTGCACCTGCCAGGTAAGTGTCATCACACCTGCTGGAATGCAACCTTAAACCAAGCCAGGAATCAGCCGAGGAAGTGATAATAGTGTTTATGTTAGCACCTGCCATTACAATCACACTGCTACTGTTCGAAAGCCGTCACCACTTTTGCGAAACTGTCAGCAAAGCAACATGGGGCCCTTTCCCCCCAAGCAACATGTAGAGAAGTATGTATTCATGTATTGTGTAATTAGTTAGGTGTTAGTGAGAAAGTGGTGGTTAGGATTATCTTTTCTATCAACACTGCAGGAGTGTCATGTCCCTGATAGAGATCACTCCATTGTGAAATCTAGCAATTAGGCTTGGAACAGCACCAGCAAAGCCTGTGTTGTTCAGTCATTATTCTTATACTAATTCAACTGTTCCTCTTTTCAGAACTCAGCTACTTTGTGTCGCAAAATCTCCTGCCCTCTGATTCCATGTGCTAACGCCACGGTGCCTGAAGGAGAGTGTTGCCCTCGCTGTTCACCACGTAAGCTTTGTTTTCATAACCGTTATCAGATTTTCCTTATCTGCTGATGAGTTTCCTCCAACAGTCCCCACACTTTTTGTCTTCTCTTCAGCGAGCGACTCCGCAGACGATAGTTGGTCCCCCTGGTCTGAATGGACGCATTGTTCAGTGACTTGTGGCCGCGGCATTCAACAGCGCGGACGCTCCTGCGACCGTATCAACAGCAACTGTGAGGGTACTTCTGTCCAGACCCGTGACTGCTACCTCCAGGAATGTGACAAACGCTGTAAGTCACTCAGCAACAAAGCTCTTGTGATGATAAATATTCTCAACTTGAGAGCATGATGCATGAATTATGTATGTGTTCCTCACAGTCAAACAGGATGGCGGTTGGAGCCACTGGTCGCCTTGGTCTTCATGCTCTGTGACCTGTGGTGAGGGGGTCATCACTAGAATCCGCCTTTGCAACTCTCCCACACCTCAGATGGGTGGAAGGGACTGTCAGGGTGAAGGACGTCAAACTGATATCTGCAGAAAGTCACCATGTCCTAGTAAGTTTAATTTCAGCATCATATATACTGTATAGCAAAGTGTGTTAATTCAGAGTAAAATAATTCATGTTGATCCTTTGAATGACTCATAGTCAATGGAGGTTGGGGACCTTGGTCACCATGGGACACCTGCACTGTTACCTGTGGTGGAGGAATCCAGACACGCAAGCGTCTCTGCACTGACCCTGTGCCCCAGCATGGAGGAAAAGATTGTGTTGGTGATGGCACCATGTCTCAAATCTGCAACAAACAAGACTGCCCCATTGGTAAGTATTAGTATTTTAGAAATATGAGAGAAAGAGCTCACACCAGATCACATTTTTAAGTTCCTGTTCTTAATCCCCACAGATGGTTGTCTCTCCAACCCATGCTTCTCTGGCACAAAGTGCACCAGCTTCATCGATGGCTCCTTCAAGTGTGGCAGGTGCCCACTTGGCTATACTGGTGATGGCATCACCTGCAAAGACATTGACGAGTGTAAAGAGGTTCCTGATGCTTGCCATACTCATAACGGGATCCATCGCTGTGAGAACACAGAACCTGGTTACAACTGCCTTCCCTGCCCAGCACGTTTCTCTGGCCCTCAGCCATTTGGAAAAGGAGTGGAACAGGCAATGGCTAAAAAACAGGTATGAGTTATCACTTACTCTCTGTGTAAGTGGTTAGTAGGCTGCCCGCTTGCAATTTCTTACCCGCTGCAATTTTGTTTAGGTTTGCAAGCCTCGTAACCCTTGTCAGGATGGTACCCACAACTGCAACCGAAATGCAAACTGCATCTACTTGGGTGTCTTCTCCGAGTCCATGTTCCGCTGTGAGTGCAGGCCAGGGTATGCCGGGGATGGACGTATTTGTGGAGAGGACAGTGACTTGGACGGGTGGCCCAACACTGACCTGGTGTGTGTGGAGAATGCTACCTACAACTGCAAGAAGGTAGCCAGACCCCACACGGACATAATTCCCAAAGCCCATTATTACCCATCTGCACTCCATTATTGTGATGATTGCCTCCTTAACCACTCTTTTGTTCTTTTATAGGATAACTGCCCCAGCCTTCCCAACTCTGGCCAGGAAGATCATGACAAAGATGGCCTGGGTGATGAATGTGACCAAGATGATGACAACGATGGAATCCCCGATGATAGGGTGGGTCGTCACAGCAGTTTCTTTTAGCCCCAAAATGTGCTTTCCTCAGAGACCATACATAGCAATCAGCCTTAGCCATCTTTCCTCTGGGCGGTAGGAATGTAAAGTCTCCACATTTATGTATTTACCCAGAGTTCAGCTGAAAGGCAAGTAGCATAGGAATAGTGTAATATAAGTCCAGCATAAAGCAAGTCATGAGGAAGATATTGTGAGATTTTAAAGAGATTGGGAAAATGTGCTGTGATAATTACCAGTTACCAGTAATAATGGAATGAGGTATTGCATTTCAGCTAGACAGAAGAGGAAGGAAACTTTAAGAGTCATGACTAATTTTACTAATTAATCAATATTTCTCTGCAACTTTAGGACAACTGCCCAAGACAATACAACCCTGCTCAGTATGACGCAGACAGGGATGACGTTGGCGACAGTTGTGACAACTGTGTGTATGAGGCAAATACCGACCAAACGGACACTGACAATAATGGAGAGGGTGATGCTTGTGCTGTTGACATTGATGGCGATGGTAAGCATCTCTCTGAATCTTCACGTCCTTTATTTGCTGCTTTCCATCTCTAACAAAACATTTTAGAGTACTGAAAACTAAAATGAGTGTGTTTTCTCTCAACAGGCATACTCAATGAGAATGACAATTGCCCATATGTGTACAATGTGGACCAGAGAGATACTGACAGGGATGGAGTGGGAGACCACTGTGATAACTGTCCTCTGGAGCACAATCCTGATCAGGTACTGTCAGATCTCACCTTTCACCTTCCCATTACAACCACTCAAGGTGATAAAGCCTGATCTGTCTATGCAACTATGTGTCTCGCACCTGCTTTCATAA
This sequence comes from Anabas testudineus, assembly GCF_900324465.2. Classification (NCBI taxonomy): domain Eukaryota; kingdom Metazoa; phylum Chordata; class Actinopteri; order Anabantiformes; family Anabantidae; genus Anabas; species Anabas testudineus. The sequence goes on along the minus strand of NC_046621.1, from coordinate 11,494,717 downwards.
AAGAGAAGAATGTGGCCGTGTTGAGGGAAAAACTCACACTTCTCTATTCATCCAACTTTGGAACAAATGCGAATGTGTAATGCAAGGACACCGAACACTAGTCTGAAGGGACATTGTTTGCATACCTGAAAACAAGGGGCTGCGTTTAAATCATGTCCAGAGTAGCACCTCTCATATTGAGGCTGGTGAAAAACAGTGAAGGGAGTTATTTGAAGTGAGGACAAGCAGCTCACAGTGTAACAGTCTCTCTGCGAAATCTCATCATGAAGGAATTCTGCTCTCCTACAGATCGACTCTGACTCAGACCGCGTAGGAGACAAGTGTGACAACAACCAAGACATTGATGAGGATGGCCACCAGAATAATTTGGACAACTGCCCCTACATCCCCAATGCCAACCAGGCAGACCACGACAAAGATGGCAAGGGTGATGCCTGTGACCATGATGATGACAATGATGGCATTCCTGATGAAAAAGACAACTGTCGACTGGTCTCCAACCCTGATCAACTGGACTCTGATGGTGAGTCCGTTTTTTAAGATGTCAAATGCAGCCTAATTTATTACAGTACAGTAGCGTCTTTGTAAATCCAGTGTCTAAGTATATCATTTTGCATCTTAGGTGATGGTCGTGGTGATGCCTGCAAAGACGATTTTGACCAAGACAGTGTTTTGGACATCTATGACGTGTGCCCGGAGAATTTTGCCATCAGCGAAACTGACTTCCGCAGATTCCAGATGGTTCCTCTAGACCCCAAAGGCACCTCCCAGATTGACCCCAACTGGGTTGTCCGGCATCAGGGCAAAGAGCTGGTACAGACTGTCAACTGTGATCCTGGCATTGCTGTTGGTATGTATTACACAGACAGACCTCTTATTACAAATGCACAGGCTCAAAATGGTAGTGGACTTATTCCAAATCATCCACTCTCTTACTTCAGGTTATGACGAGTTCAGCGCAGTGGATTTCAGTGGGACATTCTTCATCAACACGGACAGGGACGATGACTATGCTGGGTTTGTGTTTGGCTATCAGTCCAGCTCACGCTTCTACACAGTGATGTGGAAACAGATCACACAGACCTACTGGTCCCACACACCCACCAGAGCTCAAGGCTACTCAGGCCTGTCAATCAAAGTGGTCAACTCCACCACTGGACCCGGTGAGCATTTGAGGAATGCCTTGTGGCACACTGGAGACACCCCAGGACAGGTGAGTTTGGATGTATTCATTTTAGGTTTCAGACCTAATTTAGTGCTAATTTAATACTTTATTAACACTTTTCTCATTTTAATCATTGTAATTTATCCCTTTCAGGTCCGCACTCTGTGGCACGACCCCAAGAACATTGGCTGGAAGGACTTCACTGCCTACAGGTGGCATCTGACCCACAGACCCAAGACTGGACTTATCCGGTGAGTTCAAAACCAACAACAAAAACTAACTACAAATGTGCACATTTAATTTCAAAGCAGCTAAGAGCTCATGTGATTCCCCTTTTTTTCATAGAGTGGTGATGTATGAAGGCAAAAGAATCATGGCCGATTCTGGAAACATCTTCGATAAGACATACACTGGTGGGCGACTAGGCTTGTACGTCTTCTCTCAGGAGATGGTTTACTTCTCAGACCTCAAATACGAATGCAGAGGTAAACACACATGATAGTAGACATTTTCAAAATTCACAATGTCATTACCTGAGACTGCATTGTAACATATGTTGTATTCTTAATTTCTTTCAGATATATAAGTGGACTATAGCACCTTCCAGAAGACTATATAATACGAGACGTGGATCAATATCTGTTTAACTTTTTCCTTTGAGAAATGCACATCGGTGGGATGACGAGCAAGACAGCTAACGTGAGGTAAATTGGCCTCAGAACTTAAAGCCAAATGAAAGTTCAATGATGACATTGCACCACTGCACCAAACTCGAATTTTGAGCACAGCTCGGCTCAGAAGAAATTGCCCCTCTAACTTTGCTGCTCTGACCTGCATTGAAAGAGGGCTACATTTAATGCTTTGCACACCTGAAGTCTTAGTGACTGGCAGTATTTCTCTGTGGATGACGGATGAAAGCAAAGAGTGTTCCATGTTTTAATCTTTTTTTTTGAGCACTAATATTCATCTGCTGTGGACTCAGATACTGGTTTCAGTATAAAGAGAGTGGTAGGAGAACTTTCTTAGGTTGGGGTAAATAAACCCCTTTGAAGGAACTATTGAGGGACCATGGACAGTATGGACTGTTACTATCTACGAGAGTGAATGTTATTTGTGTGTTTGAGCATGTGTGCCACCAAACAAACATAATTATGAAGACAACCAAGTCAAAATTTCTTAGAATTTCTTTTGATGACCCCTCACACCACATTTATGCAAATCTGTATATACTGTACAAGGTCTTGTAAATAGCCTGGGCTTAGGGCTGGCCCGAACTTTTTGTCTTCTCAGGAAAGAGCACAATAAGAGGAGAGCACAAAATTCAGGACAGCACAGGGCCCCAGAGCATGCGCACTTAATGCTGCTTTGGTACAGTAATTATTAATATTAATCTTACTTGGAAGTGTTAAGAGAGGTTAAAAAACAAAACAAAACAAAAAAAAAAAAACAAGGGCCAGTCAATTTCCTGTCTTAAGTTAATCCTTATAAGTACGGCTGTTTGCATTTATATATTCATCATAGAGGCTTTAATGATCGCTCATCTTAACCAGCAACCTATTCTAATTGAACAAAATGAACATCTGCTAATGGCAAGGTGTAGCATTACACCTGACAAACCAAACAAGTAAAAGGTAGGCATCATGTCCAGTGTGCCTAAATATTTTGCTTTTGCACAGTGTGCATGACCGGTGTGCCTGAGCTTGTGTGTACATTTCTGACAAGGGAAAGTCAAAGGAAATCTTTTATGTACAAATATTACCTCATTAATTCTTTTTGTATTGAGGACAGCAATACACTAGAATCATTTGTATTAGAAACAGAGTATAAATTGGTTGGCTTCTTTTTTTCTTTTTTAATTTTTTTAAGCAAGGCTTTAGTATCATTTACATGCTGTATATAAGATCGTTTTATAGCAAAAGAAGCCCAAACAGGAACGTAAGGATTAAAGAATTGTTGTCTTGATTGTGTTGTACTTTATGTATTTTCTGTGCATTTTCTTTTTTTGATAAATTATTATGTTTGTTTTATATTGAGGTTATTTCATTGTGTAGATATATGCTATTTAAATAATTTATCTAGAGGCGCTGCCTTGTACGGAGGCGTTTCTGTCTGTATAAATGTATTTGCACACTGACATGAGGATGTCTTTGTTATTTTTGTTTTTTTTTTGTTTGTTTTTTTCATGTCTTTTTTAATTATTAGTAAAGCTTTTCTATAAACTTTGTACTATAGTTTCAACCCAAAGTGCTGTTTATACTCCTGTTATTTTATAATGTCAAGTGAACAATAAATACTTCAGGAAAATAGTGTTTTGGTTGGTCTGTGTATTTTTGGGCAAACAAACAGTTAAATAGTAGAAGTAGAATTCATCCTTCCTGATTTTTGGACTTTGTATCTACTTTGATCAAAGTGTTCCCCTTTGAAAAGCAAAGGGAGCCGAGCCACACTGTGTCAACGACTGGAATCCATTAGTTGAGTCTAGTGAAGCCTTGGAAAGGGAGTATCCTTGGGAGTCAACAGCAGGAAAACTCAACATGAAGTATAACCCACTTAAAAAGCACATTCATACAGATGTTATTACACATTACACAGGAATCCCCTTACATGTTCAATCAATGCTCCACGTGAGAGGAAGACATTAGGAATTGTGCACTCTTGATAAATCCACTGTCTTTAAGGAAGTCAACCTGAAGCTATGTGGCTGTGGTCCAGTCTTCCTTTAAATTCCACACATATCAAAACGCCTGACAATAAAACTAAAACAAAAAAATGTAAAATGAAACTTTTAAAATACTTTATACTTAGAATAGTTCTGCAGCTCATTGACTGCTATATCCTGCACCAGCATGTCTGTAAACAGAAATCATTCTGCTAATTTAGGTCTTTCACAGAGCCAGAAAAAAAGCTGTAATCTAAGGCACCAGTGAGGGTTGAGCAAGAAAACCCAGACAGCCTTGGTACGCCGCAGATCTCTTTACATTAGAAGTGACCTCATTCTTACCATCCTGAGCTCAATGTTTTCCATTACCCACAATGAGCAGTATATCTTTCCTACTGAAAAACTAAAGTTGATCGCACACTGTAGGCATGCTGGCATTTATAAAACAGACAAAATGCTATATATTCAAGAAGTGACCACAACAGTATGGATTTAGTATGAACACAAATTTACTAGTTTAGTGAAGTCAGCCTGTAAAATGTTAGTGTGCATTCTGTCAGACCTTTGCTGAGGTATTCGTAACGATTCTCGGGCAGATAATGCTCTAGGTTTCACTGCGAGTAAGCCCCTCGCTGGGGTTTGACCTTGGAGGGTTACCTGGCCGACAGATTTTCATTCCACAGAAATGTGAGATAATATCTGTTGTTTAGACAAGGTCAGAATGTATGGGTAAGGTGAAGACTGAAATGAACAGGCCTGTAGGTATCCAGTGACTTGACAAAGAAAAGGCAGTACCTAATAGCTGAGGTCAACCAGGTTAACCTAGCTGCTCAAATAGTGCAAGTAGGAGCAATGGAAACATATGCACAATGCATATTAACTAATCATAATAGATTACTTTTGTCTTTTAAAAAGTTTTTAAAAGTTTTCAAAATGAAAATTAAGTTTAAATGAAGTCACACTGGGGCCATTTTTAAGGGATCCTCCTAATCTGAGCCAGAATAACCCGAAGAAGCAGGAATGGCAGGAATGCTTGGAGCTGAGCTGGATCTGACTATGACTGTGGAACACACCTCATCCCTTTGTCCTCATTAATAGCCACATTAGACATCTAATTACACATTATTAACACAAATATACTATATTTCATAGAGGAGTGGCTTAAGTCTAATACATGACAGTGATTAGATTTCCACCCACAGACTTGCTGTTATCAGCCTGTTGGTTGTGTGTGCAGCAGAACATTCTGTGGCCTCAGTCCCCGGTTATTAGATTTAATAACAGCAATTTTGTGTTCTCATGTTTGATACTTAGGTTTATACAAAGGGAGCCCTGCTGCTCTGTAACCTAATGTGAAGCCATGAACACAAACAAAAACAAATCAAGACAAAACAAAACAGCTGCATATAATTAAACTTGAAGACAAATTGGGATAAAGACAGTGTATCATCCTCAAATGTTGCAACTTTGAAAAGAAATAAATTGAGATTTAAACTTTTTGAAAAATGCTTACATCCATTATTTCTTTCTCTTACAAGGAATCAGATAGTGACATGCAAGTGACTGCTATGATAAATCTTTTGACAGATGTTGTGATAGCAGGGCTCCAAATGGATGAGCTCAGTAAGAGTCTTATGATGTTGTGTCATACATCTCAAAGTCCTGGCTCCAGCTCTCCGTCAGCTCACATTCATCCAGCAGGCTAAGTAACTCCTCCTCAGTAAGATCTGGTGGCTCATTCTGCAGGGAGACACACAAATATAATGTATGCAGTTCTTTTTTTTTAGTAGTATAGATCAAAAACAAGTTCTCATGTGCACGTGTACATATGCACAAATCAACCATTGTGCCACCACAGATCCACACAGTAGATCCCTCATTGTATCAGGGTCACACGTGTCTTATTACAGAGGTGATGACAGAGCTTCAGTTTCTTAGGCTCTTCCCTGAATATGTTCTGATTACACATATCATTCACTGGGCTTTAAACAAATCCAGATGCTGTGTTATTGCATTAATGCATGACCTGTGAGAACAGAGGTAGTCCATAATAATGAGCTACTTGCTGTAGTCGTCCCCTGTGCCTAGTTGGAAGCTGTCGGGGAAAAAACACTTCCAGTTGGATGTGACTATTGTTTTTCTGCTGATAAGCCAGACTCCTCACCAGCAGCATGCTGGGACTGCATGAGAGTTCAAGAATGAAAGCTGGCCTTTTTAAACACGGTTATGATGGAAAGGTTTCGAACAAGTAATATATATCCATCTCTGTTCATGGAAGAATGATCTGTTATTTGGCATCTGTAAGTGTAATTTCTCATTTCCAGTGATTTGGCTATGTAAACTTGGGTTTCCTAATAAAAAGGTGAAACATGACTAATTAACCTGTGCACGAGGGCTGAGAAACAGTTGCCATCCCTTGGCATGTGAATGCTGTACTCTGTTTAGACAGGTGCGACTCAAGAGCCTGAATGTTGCAATAATATCCACCCATTAGCTTTTGCGACATGCATTAAGTCAAAAATGTGTCTGAGGGTTTAATACAAAGCTTTGTCTTCACTCTCTCAGCTTGTTTCAAGCTGTCATCCCGCACTAGACAGAATGTCCCTGGCTTTAAAAGTAGGTACTTCCTGATCCATTACTCTGCTTCCGAAGTCTTAATTGAAAAGTTTTCTTTTTAAAACATTCGACAACATAAGCATTTATTTTGACACATAATAAATCTCCACTACGTCAGGAAGAAAAAAAAAATCAACTTCAAGTTTTTTTGTTTTTTCATTTCAGTAATTACGACTTACACCTCATGAAAATCTAAAATCTTCAGGAAACGGTTTCATCGCCGGTAACAAGCCACTCCTGAACCAGACACATCAAAAGCATCCACTGTGCTAAGAAGAGAAACAATTGGCCCATAGCTCAGTGGTCCAAAGTCCTCCTCCTCAGATGAAAGTAAATGTTGCATTTCATTTGGAAATCAAGGTCCCAGAGTCTGGAGCAAGAGTGGAGAGGCACAGATTACAAGTTGCTTGAGGTCCAGTGAGAAGTTTCCACGGTTGGTTATGGTTTTGGTCCATGTCATCTGCTGATGTTGGTCCACTCTGTTTTATCAAGTCCAAAGTCAATGCAGCTGCCTACCAGGAGATTTTAAAGGACTCCTTGTTTCTGTCTGCTGACAAGCTTTTCCAGCAGGACTTAGCACGTGCCCACAGTGCCAAAACTACCACTAACTGGTTTGCTGACAATGTTATTACTGTGTTTGATTGGCCATCCCTGAATTACCAGGAGGTGGATGAGAAACACCAGACTTTTTGCTGCTTTTCATGTTTTTAAAAAAAGAAAAGTGGTGGCATAATCTGGGGGCATTAGTACCCTTTATGTACATGTACTCCTCAATCAAGAAACATGAAGCAAGTTGTAAATGTATGAAACTACAGAATGCACTGACCTGGGAGAGGTATTAATATTATTATTATATCTGATTCTCAACAATAAAGTGAACCAAAATGACCATTTTTGACAAATTACTAAATTAACATACCTGTTAATAATGTGTATTCAGAAAGTTTGCACCACAGTGAGAACAATCTCAGGCACTCTGTTGTGAGGCAAACAACATATTAACCCAAGCAGTAGTTTTTCACCTCTTCCCCACATCCCACTAAGTCTTGAGACAAAACCACATTCCCATGTCTCATCTATCCCCTCAAGCTGCTGCTAATACATTGATCATCTGTAGTCCTCATCTTACCAGATCCCAGTTGCTGATAACAAACAATCCTGTCCAAGTTCAAAGTTCTCCTGAATATGATGACCAAAGGTTGTGGCATGTTGGGCCGTGTTACTCACTTATGATGCCTGTAATTATAATCTTCTACCAACAGACAGGAGATCACAAGCACCGTGAACACATTCCAGCATCAGTACCGCCTGCAGCACCTAATGTTTTGTCCTTACATATGCATCAGCAATACCTGTGCACCCAGCAAGCCTGTGCACTTGGCTATTGCCTCTAAATGGCTGAGGACAATATTTTTAGCATGTTGTAGTGAATACAATTTAACATATTTGCACACTTAGCACCTAGGCTTGCTGCCATGTTTCTTCAATGATTTAACTGGAGTAGTTAATTGCTACTATATTTCACAAAAAAGGCAACTGTAACAAAAGAATTCTTATGTAAGTGAGCTTTTAGTGCAACTTAAGATGTAAGGCGCAGACAAATCAGTGATCAGTGATAAGTATTTCAGTGTTTGAAGGGCCATGAACTGGTCAATAAAAATGTCCCACTACCTGGAGGATTAATGGCCAGAAATTCTTTTAACCCATACCAGGCGTGTTGGTGATGGGAATTGAAGTTAGAATTTATACAGAGAGGAGGATAAAAGACATGGAAGAAAGACGCAGGAGATTTCTACTGCTTTAACAAAAGTGGTTGACCTCAGGTGCCCTTATCACTAGGAAGTCCAGGCGTTCCTGTTAGTGACTGATATGTGTTTTCCTGTTTGATTATTGGTCATCTCTCTACAGGGCCAGTTACAATGAAGTTTTACAGTCATTTCACCAACTGCAGCTATCTAATGAAAATACATGATTAATTTGATTGAAGAAGAAGAATAAGAAAGAAGAGTGTTCTGCTGGGTACTGTCCTTTCTTTACCTTATCGTTGACAGAGAAACCATGGTGTGTAAACCAAGTATCATTAACAGACTGATTCCTCAAGGAAACAGGTCACACATAGTCTGACATAAATACATAGAATACAACCTGGAGGGAATGTGAGCTGGGGTTAGACCATAGTGAGACAGGTTATCTTTACTCACTGATGTTGTGTGGTTTTAATAGTAATTATAATATACTATCTTGTTTACGGTCTCATAATTATAGTCAGTGTGTCACAGAAAAGACAAAATAAGAGTTAAATTACTTCTAACAACCTACATACAATACATAGAGTACTGTAAATATGTCTGGTGGTTATTGCCAGACGTCTCATACTGCTCTCTGCATTCTAGCTCTCACACATGCTATCCAGACTTAGCTGGTTGGCCTGTAGCCACATATAGTCAACATACAGAGAGAGCAAGTGTAAGGGAATATCTATCCGTGCCTTTGTGCCATCATTTGTCACTGTCTTTACTCCACCTCTTTGTGAATTTGAATACCACAATAATGTTTTGTTTGCCCTCCAGGCAGAGGAGTCAATATCCTTTCCAAATGCACAATGGCATGGTGGGTGAACTCCCAACCTTTGATAATATATCAAGGTTCTTGGTCACCGTCCTGTATCGGTTTCCCACCTGGAGGTGAATCTGACAAAACCAGAGCTATTCAGCCCTTCAGTTTACTGACCTGCAATGGATCACCACCTCTGTACAGATCACTGTTTGGCTCCACATAAAGTGCAAGGCTGGTTCACCACAACAGCAGGCTGCTCAGCTTTCAAGGCCACTGACTTCAGCCACATACATGAGCTTGATTGGCCACATACCCAGGGCAGCTTTCTGCTGAAACAAGGAGGAATGCCAACTCACAAGACTTTAGGGTGAAGTGTATCTGTGAAATCCTGTTAATTTGTCATGGCTAGATGAAAAATAAACAATGTTTTTGGCACATGTAGAGAATTCATTTTTTGTCAAATCGACTCAGAGAAGCAGCAGACGGGATGAGATTTTTAAAGGCTAAGCGCAAGTCGCCCGGGGTGGGACAAACTAGAAAAGAGGGTGAGAGGCGCTGTGGGCAAGAGAATCCCTTTTTCTCTATGGCTCCTTCTTTTTCTGGCAAATCTGACCAGCCTGCAGTGGAAAAATAGTTGTGAAACAGCTGAGCTGGCAGAAGACTGGTGCTCAACAACACTGATTCAGGCCAATTTTGATGTGCCACAGGCGGGTAGGTAAGTGTGCGCCGAAAAGAGATGCACATGTGCAAGTGCATGTATGGTAAGTCAAAAATGTGGACAGTAAGTGACATAGAGGAATGTGATCTGACGCCAAAAATCAGACCAGGAAGAGAGTGACAACGGATGGACAATGTTGGCCTGATTAGAACAAGACTGTGCAGCTGAAACCATCCTGCCTTACTGTAAATGTTGGGATTGTCCTTCCTTTTGCTGTTGATGTAGGAGTGCAGCCAAGTGAAGTTGGGGAAAACTAGCACCAAAACAAGTATTGCAGATTTGTCCTTAACAATTGAATATAGCTATGTTGAATCCTGCCTTTCACCTCTTTCTGAAAATTAAATATGTGGACTTTATGGTTATTTACTTTATTTATGAAGAAATACACAATTAACAGAAAGCAATAACAGTCATACCCAAAATATCATTTGTAGAGGAAAGGGCAATGTAAATATTGTCAACAGTGAAACTCAAAGGTGAGAGGCTGTTTGGCAAAGAATCAGTTTCACTGGAAGGGGATTGTTTGGATTGAGCGAAACGAGAAGCAGAAATGACGCACAAATTCACACACCTCAGATCTGAGGCCAAGTCAACAAAGCTTTTGTTTAAATAAATCACAGCAAAAATGTAAATCAGGTAGAATGAATGAATCATATTAAAGTAGCGCAGGGAACCTGTAGTCACTGTTATAATAATGTTACACTCCAGCAGCAGGCCAGACTAAACATAGAGCAGCATACTTCCAGGGAAAAACCTTTAATATCCAATTCTTCCTGGTAGTTTATAGATGGATTGCAATGCAGTAGAACATTTTTTATTTCAAACATGTTATTAAAACATGAACAACCAGTTCTTATGTCTTATGCTTTCTTGAATCTAGGGTTCATTTTTCTACTTACTGACTAGTACACAAAATAAGACAACTTCTTGAAAAGGGGCGGCAGACACAGAAGCAAATAGCATTCACACAGAATTTTATAGTTTTGGACTGGAATAATAATAAAAAAAAAAATTCCAGCCTGCTGCTCTCGCTGAATATGGAAAAAACAGTCTTAGTAGGACACAAGTCCTAGTTCCTCTACTAATGTCCTGGTGTAAATATTTCTTTACACCATTACACCTGGGCACAGTTAGTTCTCCCCGAGACCTCGCACATAAACATTTCAGTGCTAAAATGACTGGGTCGTGCACTGGGTTTCATGTTGGTATTTACTTCTGTGAAACTCCTGGGGGTGCTAAACACCACCTTAGCTAAAATCATAACGTTAAGTGTAATAAGTATTAGAGGAACACTTGCATCTACTGTAGAGGCATCTCTTTAACTGCTCTCTCCGCCTAATTTTCATGCTTTTAATCAACTAGAGAAAGTGCGAAATATTTGGTACAAAGGCGCAAAAAGACTACGAAGAGCCAGTTGAGTTAGGGATGCTATACAAATCAACTTAATGAGGATACTGTAGCTGTGTGAAACAGTTTAAGAATGCCCTCCCAGACCAATTCTGCATAAATAAATCTGTCCTCACCTCATTACAATCCTGGTAGAACTGAGATCATACACAGCCACTCTGCAGTTGACAATGCAATTGCCCGCTTGTTTAAGTGGTTTAGTGACAGTACAGGCTATAAAATTCAGCATCTAGCAACACCAGTGAAGATGAGTGGCTTTGATGCTTTGTAACCATAATGAAAGAACAGTTTTCTCAAACGAAGCTTGGTTTAATTAGCAAACAATTTCATTTGTGACCCCTCTAGTAGGCTGGGAATAGGTTTGGGTTGCATGACATGGTACCTTGTTTGATGTAAGGGTGTGGCTGCTACTCAGTGCTTTTATTACCACACTATTTATGAGAGTAGAGAGTATCTTTTATGTTTTAAAATAGGCATATTTACATGTTTTGTTCATATTCATCAGTGTGAGAACTGGTGTGTTGGATATATTAGAGCTTGCATTGCACTGACAGGAGCTCCGTAATGAAACATGCAGTTTGTTGTGCAAGATGAAGAGAAGCTACACATTTGACCAATGAAAAACTCGTTGTCACTGACAAAGTCATTGTTCAAATAGGTCATCAAGTGTTTTCCTTTCTTTGTACGCATAATTTAAAGTCATACATGTCAGAGAAAGCAGAAATCAAGCCTATTCACCTTTGTTCTTGGAACATTCTTGTGTTGTGCCTTTAGCTACAGGGTTTTGGGAAAGAGTGACAACACTTGTAACTCTGCAGAGGATCCTAAAACCAGACATGGTTCAGTGGTTTCCAGGGAACACTAAGGACAAATCTCAGCAAAGAATACGAGCGAGAAATCAAGTGACAAAGGGACATAAGTGGAGTAAAACCATCCTCTGCCTTAGCTCAACCCACAGAGCATGGCCAGAATTTCCTCATTAGTAACATTAAAAAGCAACCAAAATTTTACATAAATCTGTCAGTGAATAATAAACTGCTAAGCTGTTATTGATTCACAGAAAGAGAAGAAAAACAAGGGAAACTAGGGCTGCAGAGATACAAACCTTGCATGAGATTTCATTGTCCCCCTGTGCGAATGAGCTATATTCTTCTAATAATTTGTCACACACATGTCTACGGATAGCAGCTCTAAGTAGTGTTATGCACAACAAAGAGAGCGTGTGGATGGAGGTTTTTGTGTAAATTTGAACTAGATTTGAATGTGTGTGTGAACGAGTGTAGCTGCTTTGAACTCACAGTCATCTCCTGGCCCTGGCCCAGGATCTCCAGCTGCTGTTGGATCTCTTGGAGCCGCCTCTCTTGCCCTCTCCTCTCCTTTATATCCTGCAGGGCTTTCTCTCCTGGCTGGGCGTCCCAATCGTACTTCCAGGCAACGTTTGAGCCATGGCCCTGATACACAACAGACATGTTCTCACAGAACGCAAACAAGTCATCATCTCACATGTGGATTTGCTTGGGTGCTAAAGGTGCACTCACAGTTCATGGCTGTGTCTATTGAGCACTGACATCGAGCGTTTAAAAGGGGTACTGCAGTCCACATTCTAAATTTTTAATCCTGCCCAGATTCAAAACACATTTAGCATTTAACAGATTTATTTCTGACAACCTCCTCATTGTAGACAATGATCTCTGTTATGAACTAATTAAGTAAGTAAACGGTATCATGAAGCTTTTAGCACTATTATAATGGCACTAGCCAGCACCAGTCGGGATCACACCGTCTATGTATCAACATAAATCACACAGTTATACTATCCACGTGCACAGGGTTGGTGAGATAAACCATATGCTGTATCCAAAGCAAACTCTGAAAATGGGTCAGGAGGAAACAGGAGAGTCATGCCTGGAGAACAATCAGTGGAGCTGATAAGGGAGAGGCTTGTCTTTCTGGCCACAGGATAGATCTGTTCTACTGGTAACAATATGATCCAAGGTGAAGTCATTATATTCAAATGACCCATATTTAGATGTCAGGATCATCCCAGATGTTTAAAGCTGTCGTGTACTGGAATCAACGTGAGAAGCTACGTCACACTGAAGGATTAAGCATTGCAGTTATACTGTGATGAACAGTAGGTGCTGAAGAGCTAACATAATTCAAACCAAATCTCAAAGGATAAGTCAAACTGGTAATATGCTGTCTCACACCACCCACCATTCACATCTTTATAAGTTAGAAAAACATTGCAAAATGAACAATCCTGTAAACTGACCAGTAACTGACCTGTGGCGGGGCACATACGCATTTAAAAACACACAGTTGCTCCATAACAGGAGCAACTAGGTCAATAAATTGTTGGGTCTGAGATGAGGTTGCCAACCACAGAACTGTTTGGACTATCAGTCCAACACCATGTGGTTGAAAGCTCCATCTCTCTTGGTTAGAGTTGATGCCAGGTAGGCATGTCTATGATTTAATAATGTTGAAATTGCTGGATATTTCATGAAATGTCAACATCTCAATAGGGACTTGCATACAGGCAAATGGAGGGTTACTGGAGACAGCAGGGCCCAGGAGACATTATGGACTTAAACACATAGTTAGTAAATATGTTGTGACACATTAATGACGGATTGTAATCTTAGTTAAGCCGAGGGGAGTTCGGTATTTTGAGAAGAAGAATGAATGCTTCTGTCTTGGTAATAAGCAAAACAGATATCAGGCTGTCTCCTCGGCTAACGCTGCTTTCACACAGATTTTTAGGCAACTGGATGATATCAGCATGACAGTTTGATATTTAAATCTTGGCAAGAAGCATTTAAGTTTTTTCCAAAGCGCGTGTGGCCTCACCTAGCAGTGCCCTCTGTATCCCTATAGAGAAATAATGACAGCTTCTATCTGGAGCCTCTTTGAAGTGGTCATTACTATAGCTCCTCAGTAAAGACTCACTCATCCAGACTACAACAGCCAGGACCACAACGTGATCGGGGCCTGTCTCTGTCGTGCACCAGAGTGAGAAACACAGCATTCCAACCAGGAAAAATAAAAATTAAAGTCTAGCTTTACCACCATCCTTACACCACTAAATGCATGTTTCCAAAAAAGTCCAAATTTTGGGGAGACACAGTTTATTTAATTTGGAAACGACGCCTGCCCTACTTTTGAAGAACTATATACTGCAAACGTCACTAAACTTTGGATGAATTTGTATGTGCTGTACGTTATATATTTTCTTACCAGTTCCCTCTGGATAAATTATCACTATAAATGCTGAATAACCCTAATCTGACCCTGACTATGGCAAAAACACACAATCACACTTTCTTAACATTCAGCTTCTTGTTATTGCTGTGTGTGTTGGACCTGGAGCTTCTGCTAAAGTAATAATCTTATAACGGCTTTGTTAGAACATCAAGCAAATCTACAGGTCTCACGCAAAAACCCAGGATTAACACTTCTATTTACTCACATTAAATCTAAACAAGACTAAGAATTAGCCGCTTTGTGAAGCTGCCGAAAATTGCTTTTAAACTAACTTCTATTACATACTAGTGTTACATTGATAGTTCTGTCAACTAAAATATCTTTAACTTCTTTGTTGACAAGGTTCTACAATTGATTAAGGAGTAATAATAACTATTTCCAAGGCACCGGTGGGACTAAACAGTCTTTGTTCTTATGTCAGTAAAAATGGCAGCCATGATTCACTTCTTGGAAGGAATAATGTTTCTTGACCTTAATAGACCAGTCATTTTTCTACGACATGAGTCTACAATATTTGTCCTGCTCCTCTTGGAATGATAACTTTCACAGAATATGCGCTTAGACTGACTTCCAAACAGAGCATGGATTCTGCTTATCGGAACATCAGTAAAGTTATGGTAATTGGCTCTCCTCTGAGCAGCCACTTGACTTTCTGCTGAAGATCTCCAATAATCAAATGTGGGTCACTAGGCTGCTGGAAGACCACAAATATCTGGGCTTTGTTGCCTTAATTAGAAAAACATGTCAAAAATAATTAGCTTTTTAGACAGAAGTATGTCAGCCAATTGATGAAGTATCAAATGAGTATCTTGGGAGCTTATGTTGCATTTGTATGTCAAGAGTTGATAGAAAGTGCACAAATGAAAATGCAGGGTATTGTGCTGAATGCCAAATACATGTTAAATGAAAAACAAATGTTATTAAAATAGAGACAAAGGTTATTTCTGCATGACATGACAATTCCAGGGAAGCTGCCCTTGTTGTTTTTGACTTATTGTTATTATTATTATTATTGATATTATTCCACAGTATGAAAAAAAAAAAAATCTGCTACAAGCAAAAACAGTTTGGAGTACATTATATAACTTCTATACATCTCAGATACCTTCATTCAAGCGTGCACTTCAAATTCATTAACTGATTATGTGTAGCCTGTCATCAATTTTATGATTTCAGATAGACGCTTACATTCCATGCGGAGACTGTCATGGCGTTTGAGAGTGAAACAGCTGCAGCAGTTGATGGATGTTTTGCTGGTGTCCAAAGTGACGAAATGGGAAAACTAGCGTGGATTATTTTATGTCTAACATTTCACTTCAAATTAATTTTAAGCAAATTTTGGATGCGTAACACTAAGTAATACGGAGTGTGTTATATCTTGATGTTCCCATTAAAGGAACATATAATTGCATCTCATCAGTCACATTGGTTTTGTCAGACAGTGGAGGAAGCCACGGAGATTGGCAGCCTGGAGAGTCTCCTTCGCTCCAGTGTGCATTTCATCTGTGGTGTGATTTGCTAAATTTAACAACTGGATGTATTCTTAAATAGACTTCACGAAAAACAACACAAATGATTAGGTTAATAGGCAAAGCTAATGTTTGAGCCAGTGATAACCTTGTTCACACACCCAAGACATGCAAAACAAGATCAGCATGTTCTGAGGATTCAAATCCAAATATGTGTCAACAGCAAATTCATAAAAACTACTACAAACTCAAAACAAATTAATTTGTAACATGTGGCCCTTTCAACCAAGTTGAAAGGGCCACAGTAGTATGTGGGACATAAGCACCCATGAGAGACACGCACACAAATTTACTGAAATTCGGGGAAGCTTGTCCAACACAGTGGAAACACGGTAATCAGTGTTTTAGGTAAGTGGTAGTTGTGAGAGTTAATGTGTTGTTTTATATGAAATGTGAATATTTTACTGTATTATTGGTTGTATAGTACCATAAAAGTCCCGAGCTGTTTCTCAGTTTGGCACAGACCTGTGGCTGTCTGGTTTATGTGCATTTCTGGAAGACTGTTTATTGACAAATGTGTAACTTAGAGCATGTGACATGAATGTATCAGTGTATCTGTGTGATGTTGTGTATCTAAATGTTTCTTTTACCTTTTAATTCTAATCAAGCAACATTTTTTATCCACTAGACTGTAATAGTATTAAGAGATCTCCTGGGTTAGTTTAATCTGTTTTATGTATTTAAATAACCATGGTTGGATCATCTGCTGATTGAAAATAGCACAAAAACAGATAGTTTTGCTTCTTTTATACAAAGTAAGACAATGTCAAACCACATTCCTCACTTAGTGCAACAGCATGGCTCCGTAGCAATGCAGTTGAGGTGCTAAACTGGCCTGCCTGGAGCCCATGCCTCTAACCCCAAGAAATATTTTATGGATTAAGAAGAAAAGAATGCGGCAAAGGAGACCCACAACTGGCTGGTGAGCAGCTGAAATGCTGCATCAAACAAGAGTGAGGAAAAAGAATGAAATGCATTTCAACTTTTTTGCAAATGGGATTATAATGCAATCAGATACAATCGCTCTAGTTGCTGCCTGTAAAAAACAATAACTTTGGCATTGTGACTACAAAAAGTCAACAATATAAACTTCACAAACAACAGCTATTGTTTTAGGTTTGCATTAGATTATAAAGCTGGGCCTTATTATTGTTAAATCAGTGTAACTAATGACTTAAATTAATTCCTACTGACTGGCAACTATGCTTGCACACAATATGTGCTGTTAATGATATACAGTGCAACGGGACAGTGCTGTTATGATGAGAGACAGCCAGTCATGCTGACTCACTCAGATTTGACCGGTGCTGTCCAGAATAACACAGTCTTTTCTCTCACTCACTCTCTCTGCAGATCTAAAGTGTAGGAGCTCTGGCTGTGCCACGTGGACACAGGCTACCTGCCAAGGCCTGTCCACATGTCTTGCCATGAGCACTCCCTGTGAGAGCTGGGGAGGGAGCTATTCGGATGCTGTGGCTGAGAGTGTCTTGACTTCTTTCTCTCTCTCTCTTTCTCATTTTCTGTCTCTCAGACTGACATTTTGCCCAGCTATAACCCCTAATTATCTGCCAAGTTCCGAAGCACGAAGTGTTGCAACACGAATGTCAGTGTGTTATACACCTACCTGCACGCTGACACTGGGAAAGCAATTTAATGCAAACAAGTGCTTTTGATTAAACACCACTCTTCTTGGTCAAAACACATGGTGTTTAAGACACAATAACCTTTTATGCTTCCTCATCCTCAATGAAACGTAGACCACTGATTTATCTGATGCTGCTCTGTGAAAGACAATATCAGGTTTGTATTACACTGTCTTAAAAAAGTCCCAGATGTGATATTTGTTTTTGTCCAAGTTGTCTTTTCCTCCTCAAGAGTTCATCCGTATTTTGGATCCCTGGCAGATAACTTGATGATTACTTAACATTCCTGAAGGATTAGAAGATTCACTTGCGGGTCATCTGGACTCTGCTATTTTTTTTTTTATATAACTGAGGGTGGTCTGGATAATCAATTTTGCACAAATCAAAACACCCTGGTACATCCTACATTCAAATTGCCATGTTGAGCGCGATATTGAGTTGAAATATGTTCAACACCTGTGTTTTCTTAGTATCTCGGCATTATCCAAAGGTGTTTGATCTGTTTTAATTTCTTTACTATTTGGCTTGTGGAAGAAAACCTTGTCTTTATGATCCACTCAACAGTCTTTTACTGTGTTTAAGATAGACTCATAGGATCATCTCCACCCAACATCATTTTGCTGGTATAAGATAATTTTCATGTTTGCCAAATAATGACGCAGACAAAATAAAATTGAACCTAAGACTTGAGAAGAGGACCATGGTAAATATTTATCAAAAGCATCTGGGGTAAAAACACTTCCAAGCATCTCTTTGCACTTCTTGTTCCTCAGTGAAACACACTGCACATTGACACGCAAAATATCTGCCCTAGATCGCAGCTGCTGCTGTCTTCTCTAATGATATGCTGTAAAATTTATACAATTTATACAATTAGTAATAATAAGCTTAAATGTAGATTCAAAAAGAAGGTGTGGTACATTTTTGCAATAATTCAAGGATTTTTTTTTTACTGCTGGATTGTTTGTGAATGTTGATACACTCCAGCCAAAATTGAGCAACTGTGTACATGGGAGCACATCTGTTTGTTTACTGACAATCTTTAGGAAACAAACTCTTAAAGACCTAGTATCAGTGTCAAACTTTCACGTATGCATATAAGTTTCTGTGTTAGTTAGCTAGTTGGTGATGTCCTGAGAAAATGTTTTGTGATCTCCCATGTGTCTAATCTTTGTGCTACGCTAAGCTAACCAGCTGTTCGGGCTTGTTCCATATTTACCTATAAAGACAGGACAGTGATATTGATCTAAATACTGAGGAAAAAGGGAATAAGCATTTTTCCTAAAATGCCAAACTGCTCTCTTTAAATACGATGACTATGTAGTTTAATATAAAGGGGAAAAAAACACTAATCCAAGTCCTGCTGTGGATAACACAAGTGGGAGAGGCGTTTATAAGAAGACAATAAACTGGGTGTCATGGTGAATTACAGGGTGGGGAAGGGAGTGGAGTCTGTTCTTTTTAGCCAAGTTAACCTTGTGAAAAACACCAACAGCGTGTCACGTGACAATTTTGACATCTCAATTCTCACAATGCTGCTATTCAATCGTACTGCTTTACAATAGGCTGCAAACATGCAACTTTCTCTCTATCTCTATTAAAGATGCAAGCCTAAAAATACATTGCATTTCTATTTACTTTCTATTTCTCATTGTAATTTGAAGCCGTGCATGCTACCTGTTTCACATTTCCGTTCTGAATTTATCAGCTTCTATAATGGCTTTATGTTATGCATGCAACTACATTTGAAATATAATTAGAACTAACCTACATATTAGATTCGTATAACATGACCATAGCTTTTCCACAGCTGTTTAATTATATGACTGGACTAAATAAGATACATTTGCAAACTGCCCGCAGGCCACATTGTGTTGGTCAAAAGGGCGTTTCCTGCACAAAACTCTGCTTTCCCACTTAACATTTGCTAGAGTTAAAATCATGGGTGCTCATCAGCAACCACACAGTGTGACTAAATGACCCCATAGCCTTACATCAAAATAAAGCCAACCAAGACACAGCGAAAACACAGTTGGAGTTTTCTTGTACACTCACAAGAAGCTGAAGCCCTGCTGATTAGGGAAGGGATCTGATGCAGTCACATGCACCAGGACGACGACTTAAAGCCACAAAATCATTCATTATTTTTCATTGTAACCAATGACCACAATTGAGAGAATGACATATGTAATTTTAATCTGTAACACACACTCACAAACACTTACACACCCACGTCACCAAACACCCAACACCAGCAAATAATCATGACAGAATCCCCTCTTCTGGCATCAAACTGTGGGTGGTGCAGGCATTACCACACAGTGGTGCCGTAGGAGGGGCATACTGTACATTAGTCCTACAAGTCAACAGATGTTTTTAATGACAGTAAGGCTATTTCAGCTGAAGTCTGAGAACGGAGGAGAAAAATGAACAATGCAAAAGGAGAAATGCTGTCATAAGCATTATCTCAACAGTGTCCAAGTAAAACAGTGTTCAAGGTTGTGTTTTGTTTCTGTTCAATCCAGATCGTTAAAGTAGGCTTTGTAGCTACTGTACCTGATCTTTTTCCTATCATCAAAAATCATAAAAAACAATCCTTTTTCCTATCAAAACTTTCACCATGACTCACCGTGTGGCCATGTGATGAGTGATACTGTGCTACCACAAAAACTAAACCTGTGGTTTATGGCTTTTTGTCACGGATTTTTCTCAGGCAGCACAATACAATATGCACCTGCCACTGCATTGCCTTATGGAAAGAGATAAAAACCAGAATGACTGACACACCAGTGCACCGACATGTGCTTTATCGCTGAAGATGCAGCTCTAAATCCTTTGTCTAAGACATTTTCACCTGAATCGCCAGTACAAAAATGTGCAATGTGCACTTTTGTACATAAATGTATTGCTACAAGATTAGTGGGCTATTAGTCTATGAAGTAAGTCCTACTGCATGTTATTTAATATCTCCAAATGAAAGAGGAAGCCTTGTTCTTTTTCTGGCACTGCCCTACCTCCACCAGGGTTATAATTAAGTTCTGATGGGGGACCGTTTTATGCCAGGCCTCACAGAGTCTATCCACCCTCAAAAGTGACAGACTCAGAGAGAGGCGATTGCACAGAAACGCACAGGCTGCGCTTCCTTTAGAATATCAATCACGACTTATTGGGAAAGAATGCCGACAAGTTCTGAAGTCACCGATTCAAGCCCTGACTGATTCTTTATGAGCGAGTGCTCACAGGGGAGAGGTGAATTACTCTGTCTTCCATGTAAACGAGGAAATGCAGCCCATGATTTAATATCACTGGGAAAAACAGTTTCAGTGGTGTTGAAAGACAGATACAAGGATCTGTTGTGTGTATATTTGAGATTGCTCTGTCGTCAGGCCAACAAGCAGGTTCAAAGGTCCTAATTGCACGACTCAGGAACTCCATCTGGTCCAAGGTACTGCTGGGAAGAAAGGTAACCACAAAACTAAAGCCTATTTTCTTTTATGACCACTTTTAAGGCTTGTGGTAGCTGACACAGAATGAGTGACTGAAGGGGGTTTACTGTGTCTGCATTCTATCTTTAATATATGCCACAACAGCAAATAGAGATTAAGCTGGAGTAATGAAATGGCTACCTTTAAATTCCGGCAGGTGGGGTGTTGACCAACCTTTCCCTTTCTATGTATTATGTTGTATGAGAATGTGAATCAGACTCGAAAGACAACAATATGGTGTCATAACTGATATAATTGGGGGGAAAAAAGCATCTTCTTCCCCAAACATATGAGGAGATGATGTGTGGACAATGGGGAATATTACTTAATAGGACAAGTTGATTACAGGGTGGGATGAGAGGGAAAGTAGGTTATAGTAACACACAGCTGTTCAGTAATATTGACATTTTGTGCTATTGGGCATAAGTCCACTCCAGCTCACGTGGGGAAAATCTTTCTTCAGCCACAATTACTGAACAAAGAGAGTGTTGTACTCAATCATCCATAACATCAGTTCAGCAATTACAACTACTTTAAACATTTGTTCATAAAATTTGGGGATTTCAAGCTGCAGTAAGTCATGTGTTTATTTAAACACTCTCCATAGTTCAGCTATTGATCATGTGCACATCTGGTTGAGATCAATCAATTCTGAAACAAAGCTTGTGAGATTTAGCTCGCCACATTTTTGCTAATCACCCCTTCACAATACAACTGCCCTCTGCAGTGTGTCCTACCTCTGGGTTTGCAACTAATCACTGTGTACTTATACCACTTGTACCTTGTTCCCTTACATTTACAGTGTGAAAGTGAGTTATGCCAGCAATAAAAATATTTTATAGACATTATGACAGAGAGAAATATTATGACAGAGATTATGCCCCATTTTAGCACTAGGATTCAAACACTGCAGTTTTTCCTTGTCTGTAACCAGTGGTGATAATAGAAAACGGCACCCTTGGGAGATTACAGAAACTTCATTCTTCTCTGACAGACAATACACGTGATGAGCATGCCATCTGGCCTTTAAAAAGGAGTGAAATAAGGTTCTATGATTGCTCATGTCTAGGGGACGGCCAAAACCATGGATTTAGGTCGGCAACATGTTTTACAGGTTTTACAGTTGGTTGTAATACTGTGGTGGACAGGGTCAACATGAGAAATATGTCATCCTGGCCATAATCAACAGGTGTCACACAGTGCATTGCAGTATACGATTGCAATATATAGGGATGCACAAACTTAGACTGGTCAAAGTGCTCATGCTGAACCCCTCCACCTGATTTGTGTACCCGTTCTGTAGGTTGTCTACTATGTAATATGGTAGTGAACTATGGTGTAGTGTTGTTGAGTACATACCCTGGATATATTAAAGTTCGTGTAGGAGCTTTGTGCTGAGAGAAAGTCTTCGGCAGGAAGAAGAACTCGCATTTTGGTGTCAATGTCAATCAGCTGCTCCAGGTCAGTGGGCTCTGGGGTGTAACCATGGGCTGTCAGCACTGACACAGCCCACATTTCCTGCTGGAACAAACACATCACTGAAATAAGTCACAACCCTTCTTTTGTAGCAACATACAATAAAAAGGGAACTGATTATCTATCTATAGCTTACTTAACATCGTTGTAACACAGACATTAAACAGAGGGACGATGTCTGACTCTAGCACCTGGTATTTTTTACTGGATGGCGAACAAGCTGTTGATCACTACTCTCCACACAGCATATGGACCATATGGTCAAATTACAAAATGTTAACAATTGCTTCTGCCTCTCAGTGAGAGTCTCATTATATCCCATAGGAAAATGTGAGCAGTTGCTGAGCTCATCTCAGGTCAGTGGTGACATAAGATCTTGCAATAAAATTATAATGTACAAAAAAAAAAAACTGCACGTTTTGTGTTTCTTTTTCTACATATCTGTTCACTATTGCATGGGTTTAGTTTTGCAGAACACCTTGATTCAGTGTTCAGGTGGACTTCCTTTGTATTTGTCCTGTGTATTCAGTGGCATGTCTTTTGACCATTGCATGAAAATGTACATTGTTAACAGACATAAAATTAAAATGTTGACAGAATGACAGAACTCGAATAAAAACAGGTGGTGTTGTTTAGAGCATTCCTATGTTCTATGATTACTGACTGCTGCTGCCTCTTGACTGTGGACTGTGGAGCTTGTTAGGACGAGAGTCAGTGGCATCCAAAAAAGTGTGCGAGGCAAACAGTGAGCAGCAACTGGTGGTTGATTTGTCCTGAGGGATTCTGCAAGGGACTGGGTAAAGTCCTCAGAATGAAAATATGCATTACTGCCAACGTCTTGGTGATATAAATAATGTGCTTGATTGATTACAGCCATTCAAATTAGCATGCCACGCAGTAACGGGAAGTCTTCATCCAGCCAATAGAAAAATCCCAGAGCATCTGCACTCCCCTCAGTTTGGCATCTACCACAACAATTACTACAGTATTGTTCTAAAAGTAAAGGCAAACCTCATAAATAGAACAGCAAGGCATAAAAGAAACCCCTGGCAGGCTGTCCTGTGGATGCAGAGCTGTTGTGGTCATGTTAAATCGAACCATATGCAAAAGGTAAGTATGTTCCTTCTTGCATCCCAAAAGCCTTCATCTTATTTGACTTCAAACTTGTCTCTCAGCTGCCAAAGGGGCAATGTAAGCAAATTAAAAGTGAAAATAAAAATATTGTAAAGTCAGGATGGTGGAGGTGAAGTGTGACACGGGATCTCACGTGAATCATCACAGGGAAACAACACACCACTGTTTCAGCTTAGAGCAGTAGCTTATACGGTTATATGAAAGCTAGTGACTTCTTTATTTCACTCCACAGAGGGGATTGGTATGAAAATGTTATTAGAAAATGAATCTATAACATGTGTCATTCCATTTGATCTGCATGTGGCACTGCACATCTGGTTCATAGTCTGAACTGCTTTGATGAGTCAGAATCTTCGGTCCAGGCTGTCAGCTGCCAAGGAGTCATCAAAACATGGATATGTGACCAGTGTTACTCTGCGTCCTAATTTGTGTGCCAAAGTATGACCGAGTTATTTAAGAATGTGTTTAATAATGTAATGACACGCATTGTAAGAAATAAGCATTCAAAATAAACAATAAAATTTATATTTCTTTTACTTCATTAAAAGCTTTGGCTACTTGCTGAAACCAGTATTTGTATCAAATCCTTTTACCCTGTGTTTAAAATGTAATAAATATAAGTCCAAATCATTAAAATGTCAGTAGCAGAAATGTATTGGATTGTCTGCAACAGCTCCCTATAAGGCCTCTAGACACAAGGGGGAACTGTTAAGGACGCTAAAAAAGAGACTCATCCTACAGCATATGTTGATTGTTATGGCTTCATGTCGGCCTACCTCGATGTCTCCGCCTCTGGCACTGTCCTCTTCCTCTTCTTCTATTTCTCGTAGAAGCATGGACAGACGCTCTTTCTCTGACTGGGTCAAAAGCACTGGGCCCTCCTTACCACCTACTAGCTATTATTTTACACAACATTTGGAAAAAGGAGAATAGGAAAATCATTATTTGCATAACGTTTCTATTGTTTCAAATGATGAGCTCGTAGGTTTGAAATATAGTCTCCTCTTGAACTACAGGCAAATATTTTTCTCACTGGGAAAAACAGTCGAGGGACTTGAGCTAAGTCATGTGATATATCCCAGCACTGGATTTGGCCTGACATGAACTTTGACATACCTCAATGTTTCTCTTGACAAAGTCCTGTTTTTTCTTGCCTTTGGAAGTGCCACAGTGTCTGGCTTGAAATTGTTCTTCCCCAGCCTCTTCATAACGTACTTCAAACGATTCTGTTGAGCTGTCTGGCCTCTTTACACCTATTAGGAAAGCCACTCTTTAATGTCCAGAAGTTAAATAAGTAAATAAAAACATTAACATCACCACTAACATCAATTAATCAAACCTTTCAGAAATTACAGAGTTTCACAAAATAACATTTTGCATAATATGCAGGGTAGCATAATGGGTGTGTAAACCATGTTTGCTTTCTATGCAACTGCCTAGGTATCTCTGATGAGAGCAATGTATTGAATTACTCCTGAGCTTATGTTTTTTCGGTGGGGAAAGGCAATTTTTCCTTAAGGAGTCAATATTACTTCTGGAAAACTGATGTATCTGCTGCATTTCAGAGTGCTCCATATAACAGTTTACAATGACTTGGAAAAACAACAGTTCACCTACTTCCCTGAGTATATGGCACCATCAAGTGTACAATCTAGGCAGCACAACTGAGAGGTCCGACTTGAACACATGATAGAAACGTAGGCATGTGCATTACTCACTTTGTTGGCTTTCTTTGTCACAATCAGGAACCTGAGTTGGAAACACAGACACAACGTTGTCCTGCTCTTCTGTCTCTTTAAGATGAAACATGTTTTTATTTTAGATATTTCACACTTTTAAAGGTACATACTGGTCGGCCACAACATTAAGATCAACTGGTGATGTTAACATAGGGTTAATATTTGTTAAAGAAATGTTAACCACGCTTACCAGTGGGTGCTTCCAGAGCCAAAAACAATCTTGTGTTCAGAGCTTCATGAGCACATTCTGCGTGACCTTGGGGCTTATTTTGCTGCAGAATTAGTGAACAACATCATATGTTTTTAGGTGATAAAAGTCTAGTCTCTTGAGATTGTTGAGTCAGAGGGTGATGTATGGAGAGTAATACAAAAGCGGATTCTACCAGGAAATCTTGCCAAAGTTTTGCTTGAATTTCTTTCCTTTGGCGCTTGGTTTCTTTTTCTCTGGAAATCTTTGCAGACAGTATTTCATCAAGTCGTCTCATTTCCTCGATGGCTTTCTGTAGTTTTGAATCCTCACCTTCTTCATCAGTAACATCAATGTGACAATCACCTAAATGTATATTTTGGTACAGTTGACAATATTATTAATTAAGAGTGCACCATTTCATAGGCTAAATGAGTATGACTCAAAACAAATCAGCCTACCTCTGTCAGGATCTCTGGCTGAGGGGTTGTGTGTAGTCTCTGCAGGGCTGCTTTGGATCTACAGGGAATATTTTTCACAGATATTGTGAACTATCAAGTTAATAAATATATATAATGATTCAGTTTTTTTAATGCCAGCGGTCGTATTTGCGCAATTACCTGAATATCAGCGGCATCGTTGGTCAGAACAACCAGAGAGAAAGGAGCTGTAGGACAAATTCTGTCACTATGAGGCAGAGACACGCTAGCCACACGGCTACCTGTGTGCTCACTCGATGCAGGCCGAGAAATGTCGTCCAAACTACCCCTGATGATTTCCATGGTGTGGTTTTCTCAAGATACATTCAAAAGGAAAACAGCGTATGTAAAGCCAAGCATCGACAGAAACTGTACCTTCTTGCTGCAAGTTTGGTAACTATGGACGCAAACTCTCCCGGATGTTGTAACTATGGACATTTGTCGCTATGGTTACCGAGCGGGCTCGCGGCGGCTCAGCTGACGCTTCAGTCGGTGCAGCGGGCCGTCGTTGCGGGTGACAAGCTAGCGAGCGGTTAGCTGCAGCAGCGCCGCTCGGGTCCTTACACATCTGTAGTGACGGTACACGTCTTCGGTGTACTTGAGTAATTGCCGATAAATGTGACAAAATCGAGGTTTCGAGGCCGTGTTTCGTGGTAGGTTTTTTAACATAACCCACCCAGCGAGCCAGTGTAACGTTAGCTAACGTTAGCCTGCTACAAAGGCAAATATTGATTATATTAGGGAGCTAGCAAGTGTAGCTGGTTAGCTAACTAAACGATGAAAATAAGATATCATATGCTATGTTGGATACTAATTTAACCATGCTACTTACATATCAACATTATGCACTCTGTGTGCAGTTAATGTATATGTTGTTATGGCCTCTTTCTCTGGAAACCTGAGTAAGCTAACGTAGCTACAACAGAAGCATCTCAAATGGGTGTGTAGCTGCAGAGAGGAACCTGGTTTATGTGTAGAAGAATTGATTTGCTAACCGTTAGCTACCATTGATAGAGAACGGTTTCTAATTGATGGTGGTGTGCTAAATGCTTAAACCGATATTGTTGGCGTTAGTTTTATTCTTTCGGTCTTGTCATTGTGTGTCTGTCCCAACACTCACACTAATTTCGCTGGCAGCTGTCCAGACTCTGCGGAGAACCTGTGCCAGGCAGGTGTCAGCATATGGACATGGCTGTAGGGGGGTCGCTTTTTCATTGTGATGTATTTATACCGTTGTAATTCCACGACTTTCTGATCGTAACAGGTTGGGTTGACTGTGAAGGGGAAGATGTGCAATGGAATGATACAGACAGTATCAAAAGCCTTTCGGGCCCACACCTCAGCCACCAAACGTCCCCTTTTGTTGCTGCTGGCACTGACTGTAGTGTCCACTGGAAAAGAGTCAGGTAACGTTAACAGGCAGAATGCATGCTCATTCTATGCAAAGCTTTGTGTGTAATGTCTGTATGGTATATTGCTGATCGAGTCATTGATCTGTTTTCTGTATAGTTTACATTGCCTCGGCAACATGAAAAATGTGGAATACATGAAAAATAATGTGCTTGAAACTTGTAGGGCACTATTGAATTTGAGAACAGTAGAAGAGCTTTCTGACACAGGGTAGTATGTTTCAACCCTAGAATTCCTTGATAGTCTTGAGGTTTCATTGTGCCCTGCAAATCCAGCACACTAAGTGAACCCAAAATTTTACTTGGCCCCCTCCATGTCTCACAGTAGGTACAGTGTTCTTTTGTCACTGATGTGACTTGCCAAAAAGCTCCACTTTTGTCACCACTGTCTAGAAGACATTCTTCCACAAGCTTTGTGGCAAGTTCCAGTGAGGCCTTTGATGTTTTCCTTTTAACAAAAGGTCTCTCTCTATCACTTAGAGAGAGACCAATGGTGCGATGATTTTTCCCTTTTAACTACGTCCAGGAAAGTTGGCTAAAGTCCCATGAACCTTAAACTTTAAATTTGTAGCTATAATTAAATCAACGTGAAACTGTGACCGTGAGCCTTTGTTTTTTATTTATTTATTCATTCATGTATATATTCATTCATTCTTTTATTAATTATCTCATTTACTATCAATCATTCTGTATTGGTATTACTAGTGGCTTCACTGGGTAATATATCTCCTGGTTCAAAATATTTATTGCCCTAAGATTTTCGCAGAATTGTATCTTCTTTGGTCTTGTCTTCACAGGATGCTTGAGGCCGTACATGGTCCAGAACAGCTGGGTAAACCTTACACAAACCAACAGGGGCTCGTTCCCCGTGGGCACAGTGTTGAAGTACAGCTGTGACCCTGGTTACATGCCAGATGGACCCAGCATCCTCACCTGCACCACACTGGGGCGCTGGTCCTCTGAACCTCCTCATTGTGTTCGCAGTGGTGGTAAGATTTTCTGTCCACTGATTGTCTTTTGTTGATTTGTGAAGTAATGATGAGTTCATGTATTATGAGAGCTAGCCTGATTGAAATTTAACATCCTTCTCTCATAAATTCCAACAACTTTTTTCACGTCTTTATTATGTGGCATTTAGTCTCTGCAATGCTTGTTATCCATATACAATTTAAACAAACAACCCTGCTTAACTAAGCACTTTTGGAGATTGGGTTTTACTTTGTTTTTTTTCCCCATCAGCATGCCTCCCCCTCTCTAAACCTGAGAATGGGGGCTATACCTGCCACCCATCTCCCTGTAGAACATTTTCCCATGGCACTGTGATCGAGTTCTTCTGTGATGAGGACTTCATTCTCAATGGAGACTATAACTACCTGACCTGTCAGGATGGACAGTGGGATGGCCCCATGCAGATCAGTTGTGTGAGCCCAGGTTGGCCAGTTTTCAAACTCTTATCAGGATTTAAATAAATTGCTAGTTGAAATTAGTGACTTTGTTTAAACCTACTCCAAAAAACTGTTACATATTTTCTTTGGTTGTTCTTTTCTTTCTTTTGTTATCATCTATTTTATCTACCTTCGATTATGTTTTACTACTTTTTTGTTCTATATAAAGAAAATCTTTATCTGTTACGGAAGATCAGTCACAGATATCAATTGTGTTTTTGTATGTTGACCATTTTTTAAGGTTGTATGAGACCCTCTCTGGTGCCACATGGCTCAACTAATCTGACGGATACTAACAGGAGCTTGTTCCCAGTGGGCACAGTACTACAGTACATCTGTGATTCTGGTTACCTGGCAGCTGGACCAAGCATCCTCACCTGCACAGCACTGGGACATTGGTCCTCTGAACCTCCACATTGTATACGCAGTGATGGTAAAGTCAAACTTCTTCATAGTCTTTTCTGTATTACATAACACAGTAATTTTTTTTAAACTTTTGTTTTCTCATGGGCAGTATGCCAGCCACCATATCAGCCAGAGAATGGGGGCTACACCTGTCACCCGTCCCCATGTGGAAGACTTTCTCATGGCACTGTGATTCAGTATTTCTGTGATGAAGGCTATATTTTAAAGGGAGACTATAAATTCCGTACATGTCAAAATGGGAAATGGGACAGCCTAATGCCTATCAGCTGCCTCATGGAGCAAGGTAAAGATACATTATCTGACACATTTCAACAGTTGGATAAATAATTACTTAATAACGATGCTTCAGTTAAACTCAGTTGTACTTTTTATTTGTTTATACAAGTTCTGTATCAACAGAATCTTTCTTTGTTGTTATTCAATTATGGTATAACTGTGTTTTTGAATGCTGACTCTTTTTTAAGGTTGTATAAGACCCTCAATGGTGCAGCATGGCTCAACTAATCTGACGGATACCAACAGGAGCTTGTTTCCAGTTGGCACAGTACTACAGTACAGCTGCCAGCTTGGTTACCTGCTAGACGGGCCCAGCATCCTTTCTTGCAGTACACAGGGACACTGGTCCTCTGAACCTCCTCGCTGCATACACAGTAACGGTAAAATCAAATCCCTGAAGAGTACCATCTTTATTTCTGTTATTGAAATTGTTTTAACACAATTTTATGTCATTCATTCAATCACTGATTTGTTCAGTGGGTTCAATGATTGTATGAGACCACTGCCACATGATATCATCATTATATAAATTTGGTGGTTGTCTTAAATTATTATGAAAATGTATTGTATTCCACATTTGAGCTGGTGGGAGCATGAGAATTTTTTATATGCTTAGATTGTAAGTACAATCAACATAGAGTAGTTTTCATCCTTCTCTAAGTATTCAAACCACTTCTGATATATATATATATATATATATATATATGTATATGTATTGTATTTATTTCTTTCCATGGGCAGTATGCCAGCCTCCATATCAGCCAGAGAATGGGGCCTACACATGTCACCCCTCCCCCTGCGGAAGACTTTCTCATGGCACTGTGATTGAATATTTCTGTGATGAAGGCTATATTCTGAAGGGAGACTATAAATATCTTACCTGTCAGTATGGGGAATGGGACGGCCAAATGAAGCTCACCTGTCTCATGGAGGAAGGTAAAGATTAGATGTCACATTTAAAGTCTTAGATAAACAGTTATCACGTTCTGAACAGATAACCACATCACTTGTTTATGCCTCACAGACCACAATCCAAATTTACCATTGGGGATGCCCACCTTATCTATAGTGGCATCTACAGCCAGCTCTGTGGCCCTTATCCTCCTCCTTGTTGTACTGTTTGTACTTCTGCAACCAAAACTCAAATCCCTTCATCGGTGAGTCTGCTTTGAAAGTCAAAGTCAAGTTTGTTATGTAATCACAATCACATGTTGTAATAATATCTATACTTGACCCCAGAAACCGTGGTAGGGTAGGTAGACAGATTCTAACTTTCCTCTGGTCTCCATTACCTAGTCGTGATCAGGGGGTGTCAGGCCAGCCTGTCTCAATCATGGTGGAAGGAGTCCAGGTTACTCTGCCTTCATATGAGGAGGCTGTGTGTGGAGGTGGAGCCTCAGCCTCAGGTCTCAGCTCTGAGTCTCGAGTCCAGATAGTGCTGTCTGAAGGACAGCATGCCACAACCTCAGAAGCAGGACCCTCAAGGGCTTCTTCACTAAAACTGCAGCATTCAGAAATGGCAGTGGTCCATTCTATACCATTGTCGTCATCTTCGTCATCACCCTCACCCTCATCCTCTGCTTGGGTTCTGGAGCATGCAAGTGCTGCAGTTCCTTCATCCTTACAAAGAAGGCCGTCTGCAGGCAGCGACCAACACAGCCTGTCTCTGGACTCTGAGATGGACGACTCTGATGGTAAGACACTCCTCAAAGACACTCTGCCCATTGAAAGTTGTCACCTTTTACTGATGCAGACCTTTGTGTTTGCTGTCTGCAGATATGCCACTATTAAAGGAGACATGAAACATATTGCAGCTGTTGGACTTACCCAAGACAACCAGCGTAGCTACAGACCTGTACTGGTGAGCGAGATGCCTCTTAAGAGTTTGTCAACTCAGCTGTCAGAACAGACAAACCCGGCTGAAGAGGCTCTGAGTGAATCTGTGGGTCACTCAGAGCACTTCCTCTGACCACTCCAAAGGAAAACAGAGAAGGGATTCACATGTACATACATAGCTACATTTTTAGGAATTCCTTCTCTACGTATGTATGTCTTATTTCAGCAGCTCAGTTTGAAAACATAGAACAAAAACAGAAAGGAACAGACTCATGAAGGATTGTATTTTAGAGGCTGTTCGCAAAAATGAATCATTCGTCATTTGTTTTGGCAGTGTCTTGTTTACGGTTACTTTTCTTCACCCACATATCATAGAATGAGTAGATGGCATGCACATTTGAAAGATTTTTGTGACTATAACTCATTGTTTAAAGTGTATTGTTCATGACTCACATCATGTCACTGTACAGCATAAGGCTGATTGTCACATCCAATAGTTGCTGTGTTGCTCTGCTGTTTGTTGTTGGATTTAGGGCAAACATTTTAAGTGATCTGTTGTTTCAAACCTGCATTCAGCACATTTCATCCCTTCAAATAACTGCATATCCAAATATAATTCCTTCATCCTCATACATTTGCCCCCAATGGCCTTAGCTTTCCACTTCTATGCACAGGTATCTGTAATACAGTATGTACAGTACGGAGTTTTCAAAATGAATGTCAGTTAAACGCCTCCACTGCGTAGTGATGTTATGTGTGGCTTTGTCAGACACTCACTCACTTGTACCCCTGAAAATACCCTAAGTTATCAGCTGCTTGGAAAATCCAGTAATAAGTCTAAACAGGAAAGTAAATTGTGTGTTTTATTTATTTGTGTCCAGAATGCTGTTGATCAGCCATAGCTTCCTTTGAGGAATCTGCAACTCTTGGAAAAAATATTTTATTTGAATTTTTTTGACTTTGCCGATTCAGTTTTAATTCTACTGCAGTCACATTATATGTGACACTGTTAAAAGTGGTTGGAAGTGTACTGTTTAGTGTAATGTCAGTGTTCACTTTGCTTGACTGTCTGTTGAATTTACTTTTGGACGGAGGAATGGAAGTTTTTCTTGTGAAGATTAAAGTAACGCTGTATATACCCTACGATCACTTTGATTAAATATTATTTGAGGTGTTCGAACTGCCTGTATCATTTCTGTTTTTCACGAATTTGCAACATCTGACATTTACTTTTAATTAAAATATTCAATAATATACAGTCTGAAATGACATGTAAACAATTTATGCTCAAACCGAAAATGTTCTATAATCACTCCAGTCATAAAATTAGTCATGCATCCAATATTTGAATAGAAAAATATAAATACAAAATCAAAAATAATTTTTATCTATTAACTTTCTGACATTACACATCACATTTACCTTAAGAATTTGATTAGATCTAAAAAGAAAATACAGTATTAGCTCTTGTACTTGCTTTACAATCTGAGTAACCAGATTATACAGAAACAGGAAGGGGAGGTAAATAGCGACATCCTCAGTGAGCGGGATTCAGCTCTCCGTTGGTTGTCTGAGATGCTGTCATAACTTCACCAGCTCTAGTTGAACATCAACATTCTTGTATATTTTCATATCTGTGCAACATAAGGACAATATTAGACTTAATTAAAATGAGCATTTGTAATAAATGTGTGGTGAGAGTGCACGTGCTGTGACCTCTTCAACCCTTATTCCCAGGCTCCCGCTATAAAAATACACATAGACAGCTGTGACATTTACCCTGAGCTTGTGTCTTGAACGTCTCATAACATCTGAAGCACAGGACTAAGAGAAGGGCCTCTGCACACTGGAACGTGATGTATACAAGAGGGAAGAGAAACATGGGTCCAATGACCTCAGATGGGAAGACCACCTTCATGATGGTAACGCACAGATTGATATTTTGACATCCTGTCTCCATAGAGATGGTCCTAGTGCATCTGAAAAGAAGTCAGTTGTCATTAGTTTTGATATTACATTATTTGAATATGACACTCCAAAGTATCAATTTGATTAAATATAGAAAAATAAAATAGTGGCAAACACGTGTACATCTAGTGTGTGTTTGCTTACTGAGGGTTCAGCTGACATATGACAGACATGACATATCCCATCGTAAAGCCAATCAGTGGGAGCAGTGCAGCGGCGCCCAGAACATCTGCAGTGAGGACCATCCATAGGATGTCTTTAACATAAATGCCAGACAGGGCAAAAACTATAATGCTAGAGATTACCAGGATGCTGAGGCCAACCTGTCGAGAGGGACAGTTTGAGTGAAGGTGTTACTAGTGTTCTTTTTCAATCATCTTAAATGTTACATGACTCTGAACATGACAAAATAATTTGGATTCTCCCTTTCTCATTTCCACTACTGATTTGGACTCACTGCTCCACTGTTACGGCTTAATCACTCACTCTTTTGATGATGAGCGCGTACTGTGGTTTATAGTGGTTAATGACAATACCAATGACACAAGGCACAAGGGTGAACGCGAGAGCAGCGATGATGCCGACATATGGTACAGCATTTTCCAGACCCGCAAATCCTTGGCAGTAGATATAGAGCAGCAGAGGCATCACACCGAGGGCGGCGATGTTGGAGCAAGTGGTCATAACGATGCTGGGAGGATATCAAACAGAGAGGAGACATTATGTGGCTGATTTATCTGAAATAAAAGTGTCTCAAAAATGTAAAACTAGAATCCTGTTTAGTACAGTTTTGTTATTGACAATCTGTGGTGAGACAGAAATTGTTCTGACGCTGCTTAAAATATTGTAAGGATTTAATTAATCATTAAATAAACGAGGGCTTACCTGAGATTCATGTCACCCTTGATGGCTAGTGAAAAAATGTTTGATAAACTTCCCCCTGGACAGCAGCCACAGATGAGCACAGTCATAGCCTTGATGGGATCCAACTGTAGGATCTTGGCTATAGAGAAAGCAGCCAGGGGCATGATGCCAAACTGGGCCAGCAGCGCTATGACTGCTCCTTTTGGATTGACGACGTGGTCCTTAATTTTGGAAAGCTCCATTGTACAGCCGATAGATATCATGCTGATGAAGAGGATGACGACAGTGAAGATGTTGATGACTTTGTCCAGACGGGAGTTCTCTAGGAGGCCCATGGTTCCATTGCCAGTGGTAATTCCTTCATTATAGATACCAGCTATTTCCTGGAACGCTTCTGTCCCATTCATTGTGGCACTCTGTGCAATACTCTGTGGTTACTCTTAAATGATTTTTACCTATTCCACAAAGAAGAAAAAGCATCTTTACCGCTTTAAACAGTGTTGACTGGTTCTAGTTTATGTTGGATTGTATTGTCTGAGACTATAAGCTGCCATGTTGGCCAGGGGTTTGTTAAAAGAGGCCATGTTGGACCTACGTGGCTACATTTTTTAGTTAACAAAATAAAATAAATAGCTGCTACAAACGTGCATAAACTCAACCACGATTAATTTGTTGGGGCTATTTTCAGCTGTGTATTAATACACATAAGGTGCTCCAGTGATGAATGGCAAACTCTGGCCTGGACTTCACTCTATGGTCACGCATAATTTCTTTTTTATCACCATTTCTCTTGAAGTAACATATGCATGCTGCCCATTATCAGCTGTTACTGTGGTGAACGTCAAGCTGCATGATCATCAATCCAGTCAACAAAAAGGAACATGTTGAAAAGAATCACTTGATATTCCGTGCATGTCTTTTAAAGAAAAGAAAACAAGCCTTCAGCCACATGCAGGGTGTGCACAAAGTGCACAGTGCACTGCTTTTTGCCTACTGCGTGGACAGTAGAGGAAATGTAAACAGAGGTTGTGATCAACTAGAACAGGCAAATCCTTGAAAACGATGGTAACCTGACCACAAAAAGAATAAGGGTACTGCAGATTTGTGCGTTACTGTACACATTTAATCCTTTTTATTCAAATGTGATGATTGGTGAGAGATGGAGTTCACTGAATTCAGTGTTAACAGTGATGTTTTGGTAAGTGAGCTGTTTGTGTTTCCAGCTTGGTCACATTGTACCGGTCATTACATTGTGACCAACATACACATGGATTACATGTGCACGAGACAAACTGCCATGTGACTCATTAACTTTTTGCCTCTTTGCATCGTAGAGAGAAAAAGTGTATACTGTTTCACTTAATATTTCTTATAATATATTGGCAGATACCCTGGAAATGTGAAAACTGGTTTAATCGATATTTTTTAAATGAAACCATGTATGCACTGAATATAGTCTTAATCATTGATTTAAAAAATAGAGTACTATCATAAATGCACTATGTCACGGATGTGAAAGATCATACAGCACTGTCTGTGTTTATTATAACAAAGCAAGTTAGCATATGTTTTAACCACACGAAGCTCTTTCATTTGTTTTTATATATTCTAATAACAGCCCAAGTAACATCTTCTTACCTTCATTTCAGTCCAGCTTCTGCAGCTTCACTCTGGCCTCCCTCACAGACTAGTTTTCAACTCCTCTTGCATTCTTGCGCCCTTGATCCTTTTCTACGAGTTTGGGCCCCCCTGCCCTCCCCTATCTGTCAGCGGGTGCTTGTGACGACATGGTTGGATGCAAATGCTGCAGTGAATTTCAGATGTAAGCCATCTGAAAACAAGTTCTGCAGAACTCTGTATACATGTCTGTTTTCAAGTTGACAAGTCGCACAGATTTCCAAACAATCTATGTCAAAGGCCGTCTACTGGAAGTCGTCTCTTATCCATTAATTCCTCTTTCTCAGTGCACCGTGGCAAAGACCGAGGTTGGAAGGCTTGATAATGTGGAAAGAATGCTGTTGCTTTTGCGCTTCTAGAGAAACAGTGTGCTACTCTGTTGTTAGTTTTCATTTGGCCTTCCTTGGATGTGTAAACAGACCTTCAATTAACATGAGGCAATCAGGCAGAGAATTGAGTTTGCCTGACAGAGTCTGTCTGAAAAAGGGGCCCTCTGATGGGAAACTGCTGGGCTGTTTACACCAATAACAATAATAATTGTGTGGGATAAAAACTTCATACAAGGATGTAGTTTTGTCATTTACAGTCATAATATTGGCAGGTTAAAGGCATTGAGAACCTATATTAACACCTAGAGTTTAGATTCTCTGTTGGGATGAGAAGCTGTCGTAGGATTATTACCATCTATTGAACATTTGTCAAATTGAGTTGAATTGTAAAATGGCAATCTACAAATGATCCAAAGAATATGACAGTTCTGCAGGAAAAATTGACAAAAATTGAACAATGAATAATGTGCAGGTCTGATCTACAGCTACAGGAAGCTCTTGTTATTAATTCCAAGGGTCCACGTTTTTTTTTTTGTTTTTAGTATTATTACTTTAGGCACATTATATGTATCACAGTTAAATTTCTGTCTGGGTAAATCAGTTTTATACAAAAAAAAGGTAAGTGCCTTTATTCATTGATGTATGTCCACTACTGATCATTTCATATTTTCATGAAATATGGTAAACAGCGCACACACAACTAAACATTTTGTGTTAATTCTGTGGGTTTTTTTATAAACAAAAAACAATCTATATTACGTTTTATTCCGAAAAATCAGATATGATACCTTCCTGATAACAAAGGACACCCTTTCTGCAGTAGCTTGCTGCAGAAGCTATTTAAAGGTCCTATGGAGGCAAGTCTGCAGCCATGGGTGGTGAGTGGGGGAGGGCAGCAAGTGAGTTACAGTAGGCCACCATCTGGCCTCATATACTATATTGAGAGAGGAGCCCGGTTATTATAGCACACTGTCCTGCTCAAAAAGACCAGTCAAACTGCAGACTTGATCATTTATGTCTTTATTGCCACAGAATAATAAAAGGCAAATATGTTAAAGAGCATGCCATGGCAAATGTAATTGTATATGTTCAGGTGCATTGATTCAATGAAGATTTGTTTTTAAATATATTGCAATTAAATACTGTTATTATGCCCTAAATCTGTAAAACAGGAGGATGAACCAGTATATTTTGCTGGGCGCGTCCAAATTCGTGGACTGGTTGGATATGTAGTTCAGATTCCACCACCCTGTTTACCGCAGCTAGGGGCTTCGCCTGCGTTAACAGATTTACTACATTACCCATAAGTGCCTGTTGCGCATGCGCTGTGAATGTTTTGCCGTCCATGTGTAGGCGAATCACGTGTGTAGAGAAACCGTTGATCGTCATGTCTGTGCAGTAGCAGATTTCCGTGCCACATTTTATTATTTGCCTACAGTTGTTGCTGCACTTTGTTTGACAGCTGCTTGTTTTCTCTCTCATACATTTTTTTTTACCGAAGAATGAGCGAAAACGATGACATCGAAGTCGACAGCGATGTATGTGGTTTAGTTTCCTCTGGAAGTAGCTAGCTAGTTTGTTAGCCAAACAGCAACTTTACCATTCTTGACAACCTACGCTATCTGATTAGCTAGCTAGCTAGCTAGCGACCTCGACTTCTTGGCTACTAACACTAGATTTTAAGGCAAATAGCGATGGAGCTCTTATATAAAAATGTTTCGTGGGGTGCTGGCTGACTTGTAAATATAAACCGAGCCAGTGAGTGTGTTGAGAAAGTGGCGTCGTTTTTGCTCCGTTAAAGCTGTTCGACATTGGTTAACGTTAACATGATAGCTCAGGATAACACACACAACACCAGCTTGTCTTAACAAAGTGCCAGATCTCGTTCTGGTTGTTCGTGTTGTTATAAGTTTCGGTCAATTTGTCCAATAAAGGCTACCTGTTAATAAAAATACTGGGTTAAAGTCGAAGCTGCTGACATATTGAAAGCATGATGCGACAGCAGCAGTTAATCAGTCGCTCATCTGGTGAAAGACGATCATTTAAAAGAAACTTATTTTGCTACAGCAGCTTCTTACCTAACTATCATACTTTGACTATCATGCTGCGCTTCTCTTTTACGGATAAAAGGGTAATCCCTTCACATCAGCCTAACGGGCAGCTATATTTAGTAGACCTGTACCGCCAGCAGGTTACAGTGCTCTGTTCTCTGTGTGTTGGCTTTGCAATGTTATTCAGCTGCCTCCGATATGACACCAGAGAAGGCTATTACAGGGAACTGCCCAGTTGTTGTTGTTGTTGTTTTTACAGTCGGTCCCCTGGATCTTTATAAAAATACAACACTACAACAATAACCCAGTGCTGCTCTTTGCAGAGGCAGTGCCAAGTCTGCAGTGCGTGATAATTAAATGTTTCTCATTCATACAAACCAGATGTGTTTTATTATCTGTAAATGTGCTGTGGTGTTTTCATTAAGTGCATCTGAAATCACTTAAATCGCCCCTCCCATTTGATCATACTGGGATCTTCAGCTTTGGGTCCTAGACCAGCCACATTATTTATATATTGTTAGGCCTGTGAGGCCTGTGTTGTTGACATGTTACAGGCTCACCCAGACCTTACTTACTTACTTACTTACTCTTGACCTTACTCTGATTCTACTCGTGGGAGTATATGTGAATGAATAATATTAAACATTCCTTTGCCTTATCTGTATTAAAATATCATTCTTGCTTCTAGCTGAAAAAGCCCCACGAGATCAGAGTTCAGATGATGTCATCTGGTGGCATTTAAGAGGAGCAGGACTACATCAACAACCAAGTCTACCACCTCTGTAGTATAAGTTTTTTTTAGCTACAGGCATGAGGATATTTGAATAGAGGGAAGTTTAATACGGTTTATATAATGTACTTCTTGTACTCCCTAAACTGTGGCAAACAAGTATTTTTCCATATTACACTTTTTGCCCAGAAAGGTGTTCTAGGCTGGTGTACCGTGGTTTTGAAAAGCAGTGTAATGCAGTTTATTATGTCCAGTCTGCGTGTCTCAAATTGTTCCGTGTATTTATCAGCAACTTCTGACCATGTTGTTCGGCAAGGAGTTAGATGGTAACACATTGTTTTCTTTCGTCTAATTTAACAATGCAATACTAAGTTGAACTATGGTATCCCAGAGACA
The DNA here is from genome assembly GCF_900324465.2 of Anabas testudineus. Taxonomy (NCBI): domain Eukaryota; kingdom Metazoa; phylum Chordata; class Actinopteri; order Anabantiformes; family Anabantidae; genus Anabas; species Anabas testudineus. Next base: position 11,455,250 of record NC_046621.1, on the reverse strand, counting down.
CGAGAGTGACGACTCTTTTGCACCTGAGTACATTTCAGTTTCCTGTTGGGATACGCTGCCCGCTAAACATCTCAGAGGAAACAGCACAACGTCAGTTGAGAATCTGTAAACAGAGGTCACATCCTTGTAAACAGTGTACTTAAACATTAAGTAAGTTTCTGCCTTAAAATGTCAGTTGAATTAGATGTATACATGGACACAAGGATCCTGTAAAAGACAAACCTTGTTGTAAATTGTTTGCCTTCTTATGCTAGAAGAAGAGACGAGCGTTTGCATGTTGCTTGTAGCTTTAAATTGTTGCCTTTGTTTTGCGTAGAAAAGTGTGGAAATCAAATCACAAAAACTCTTGGTTTTATCTTGAATATGTATTAATGATCCTGTTTATTATAAAATTTTGGCTCTAAACATTGCCCGTCTCCTTGCAGGCAGACAAGCGAGCACATCACAACGCGCTGGAGCGCAAACGCAGGGACCACATTAAAGACAGCTTTCACAGTTTACGGGATTCTGTGCCTTCATTGCAGGGAGAGAAGGTGAGTTAGTGTTCTGTCTTGGTGCTAACATTAAGATACCAGTTTTCAATTTTCACATCAGTGTACAAATAGTTTATTTTAGTAAAAGTAGCTGTGTTGGTATTATTACAGTACTTGAGTAAAGTATTTAGTTAATGTTCTATCTAATATTTACATGCATGTGTAACATTTTGATCTCTGCATAACTGTGATGTACATGTACATGTTCTATCTCAATAAATACTCATCGCAATGTTGCCCAATCGCTCTGACATTTCTGCTGACAGAATTGTGTTAAACAGGCCTCCCGAGCACAGATTTTAGACAAAGCCACTGAGTACATCCAGTTCATGAGGCGAAAAAACCATACCCACCAGCAAGACATTGATGACTTAAAGAAGCAGAACGCACTGCTGGAGCAGCAGGGTAAGTGGAGGGATGGTTTTTGTTCTACATGAATTTGTACGACTCAGCGTGACATCGTCTGTTAGCTGCGGGTTTGATCAGTGGTATTTACCGTTGCGCTGTGTTCGTCTACCTCTTGCAGTTCGCGCACTGGAGAAGGCCAAGGGGAACACTCAGCTCCAGACAAACTACTCTTCTGACAGCAGCTTGTACACGAACCGCAAAGGGAGCGCGGTGTCCGCCTTCGACGGCGGGTCCGACTCCAGCTCTGAATCTGAGCCAGATGAGCAGCCCAGCAGAAAGAAGCTGTGCATGGAGCCCAGCTAGATTTGAGTCGCCCCGATTCTTCAAACAGACACTCTGTATCCACCAGCCCCGGCTCCTCTTACCTGTCCGCACTCAGTCCTGCCTTCTTATGCTAGTCCAGGAGACGAGGTGGGGATGATGTGAGAGGTGCTATTATGTATAAACGCTTCTACCTTCCTTTTTCCTCCTGGCAAGCATCCTGTCACTTTTCCTGTGGCCCAGCTACAACCTTTAAGACTCCCAAAGTGAGGCAGCTCTTCAGTTTTGAAGGACCTGATGCTTTTCAGACTTCATAGTAACCATTCATAATCAAATGGGGGGGGCATTAGTAAAGCTATAAAAAGATTTTATTTTTCTTTTGGTTGTTTTTACAACCTCTGCAATCTGTTGAAGGAGCTGTGAGACTATGACTTTTGACAAAATGATAATTCGACACAGTTCACCTTTTTAATGTTGATAGGTTTCCAAAAAAGAATGTGAAGTTGCTTTTGAAGAAGAAGAAAAAAAGAGTCTGTTATGCAAGATGCAACCCTCGTTATTCAGTGTTGGTGGCTGAAGTTTTTGTCTTTGAAAATGTTTGTGTAATCAAACGAATCCCTTTTATTTATAGTGATGCACCAAAATTGATTGTTTTTTTTATTCTTATGCATTATTGTCTGACCTCCTCTAAGTTTGGCTCGAGGTTTTCCCTAGAACGAAGGATGGTGATCAAGTTGACCTGTTGTTTTATTGGATTTTTCACAGGTTCAACTATTTATTTTCCTCTATTATTATTAAAAACAGTGTGACTATAAAATAAATCCCCTAATGGATACTGAATGTTAATACAATACAGTTAAAGGACAGTGACCTTTATTTTTGGTAATGAAAGTCCATTTCAGTGTGTAGTACATGAAACTGTATATTCTTAAATGGTGTGAGTTCCGCTAATGAGAAGCCTTCCCTCGAAACATTTGCCTGTGCTGGGAACGTTTATCTTTCTTTTCTTTCCTTTATGCAGAGGGAAATTAGTGTGTATGTAATCGATATTTGTTTGTTCCATTCCATGGAAATTACAGGTATGTTGTACATACTGCCAACGGGTGTCTTGCAAGTTAAGGCATACCTTTATTATGAGACTATAAATAAAACTATTTTATCCTTTTTGGGATGTATTTGTGGCTCAACATGTTTATTCATAACATCTTATGAGTGATGGAATTAACTTGTCCAGCTGCAGTTAATGTCTGAAAAGTGAAAAATGTAATAAAAGTGATTGAGGGCTAATGCACTGAACTACTGGAGGACATTAACCACTTTAAACATTTCTATATCCCTGTGTTTGAACTGTGGTGTCGGTTGTTGAAAATGAATATTCAAATTCGTTTTTGTACTTTGAAACAGAAATGAAGAAGACGGTAGTGTTGCATCAAGAAACACGTCTTCATTTGTGTTTTGCAGAAATAAATGAAAAATAAATAATGAAGGATTTTACCACCAGAATTAGATACTGTCAGTGTAAAGCAACAACTTTTTGTACATTTTAAAAATACACATTTCTACATTACACTTGTTGGACAGTATATTCATAGCTGGGTGTGGTTTTACTGGGGCCATTTTGCCTGGCTACAGCTCTAACTTTATTATTTGTTTAAATATTGAATTTAGACTAACTACCGCGTCGTGTCCTACCTGAGGCAGAATCATCAGGATGCAGGTAGCGTGCTGCCTCCGAGCGCCGTAGGAATATTAACTGCCTCGATGCATGGAAACGGAAAAATATACATTAGAGTGCAGTCGTTTATATGACGAAGTGTGGTGATTGTGAAGCAGAAACTATTTAAGTCGTGATAAAATTAAAGACAAATGTTTGACAACGTTTGGGGGAAATATAAGGTAAATATTAAATATTTTTTTAGTTTCAGTAGGTTCACTATATTTTTCTGTAGGCGTCATGCTTAATTCTGATAGAAAACCCCAAAAACAGTTCTCTATCTATTTAAAAAATATCACATAAACAAATAAGTTTTTAAAACTAGTCTCCTTTACTGTTCAATCTAACCGACTGAAAATTGTCCGAGCGCCGAAAAGGGAAATTTCGAGGGGTCCTGAAGGCAGCGGACGCCAACTGTATGAATAAGGACAGCAGCCTGGAGCTACTTGAAGAGTCATGCTTTCCTCTTATATTCTGAGTTTGTAGTCATGGCTAAGCAGTACGACATTTTGTGCAGGCTGCTCATGCTGGGAGACTCGGGGGTTGGAAAGACCTGCATGCTGCGCAGGTTCACGGAAAGTGAATTTGATCCATCACACATTTCCACCATCGGTAAGCCACGCAACAAGTTTTCAAAACACATATGGTGTCTGCTGTAGCCACTGGTTCACCGGGTTAACCGGATTAACATCAGTGAATACTTGTTACTGAATGGTGGAAGCTGAATCTGGGAGTTTGACACCACTGAATGCTCCTTTTATTCACAGTGTTAAATAGCAGGCCCATCACCACAGAGGGCTTAGTGCAAAGTGCCTTGGTCACAACTTGACTGAAAAAGAGAAAGCTATACATCATGTAATGGGAAAATATAGGATGTTTGGGAGAGCACACTAACAATGGAAAGGAAGCTCCACAGGAAAACATGATTTTGCTCCTTTGTTTTTATTCACAGAGCACATTAGTGCTTCATATCACTGTTGCCTCTTTTCCTGACAGTGAGACTAATGAGAGGGAAGAAAGTGGCCTGTTTTACAAAAAATAATAATAATTAGACAACACACACACACACACAGAGTAGGCTACACAGTAGGTTGTGATTAGTATTGTGGAGCCTGCTTCAGGGTAAAATGTTTGTCAACTGCACGCTGCTGCAGAGAGCTGGGTCTTGCGTGGTGGCTTTGGCATAGGATTAGACCCAGCTATTTGCATAGTCCATAAAATCTGCTTAATTTTTAGGTCAGATGTTGTGATGATTGGTAAACATTAAGCAACTTGAGTCATATCTCCAGATCTGTGTTCTAATTTCTACAATCCGGTCTTTAGAGGTGTGTGGGAATAAGAAGAAACTAACCCAATTACTCATTTCTTTAGCGTGTAAAAAAACTCGGTTTGAATCTGACACCAGCAACGCCGTCAATGTTAATGCAAATTCCCAGACTGAATAAATGAGCGCTGTGGGGGCAGGAGTTTGCTCCTTAGTGCAGCAGGTGCATTTTCTGCTTCTCCAAGAACATTCAAATCTCAATCAAATGAGGTGGATTTGAATACGACCTCTCAAACAAAGATCCTGCCGGGCACCGGAGTCAGCCGACCAACAAAATGTTGACATTTAATAGCAGATGTTGTAAAAGCACAGGATATGAGATGATAAGATAGCGTTTATTGATCGCGTGGAATAGTCTGTGTTGGGGACGCTGCATTGAAGGAACAGTATTGCAAGCAAGTTACTTCACACTGGAACTCAACTGCAACAAAGAAGTTTATTTAAGCTAATTGAAAAATAAAAAAATAAAAAAAGGGATTTTAAAAGTTGACACTATACAGTGGCTGAGATACTATTCATCAGGGGTAATGGCGTCAAGTCGTCTCTCAGGAGACCAGAGAAAATACTACAGAGCAGGATTCTTCACCAGTTTGTCATTGTTGCTCCAAAGTGAGATGTTAGACCTTTTGATTGTGTTGTATGACATCTCGTGTCTGTTTCGTGATGTTTTCTTATTGTTTTACTTTTTCTAGGAGTTGATTTTAAAATGAAAACACTTGAAATAGATGGAGTCAAGGTGCGAGTACAGATCTGGTAAGTTGCATTACTGCCACTCTTCACTGTTAGTGCTTTTACTTTTCCCTCATGTGCATTTTCCCTCGTCTGCGCAGGGACACGGCTGGTCAGGAGCGTTACCAGACCATTACCAAGCAGTACTACAGGCGGGCACAGGTGATCCCTCCGTGTGAACACCGGCATCACTTTTATGTGTCAAACTTGCGTTCCTTCTCTAATCCTTTTTTTGTGGATTCGTGTTCAGGGCATCGTCTTTGTCTACGACATCACGAGCGAGCCGTCCTTCCAGCACATAGCGAAGTGGGCCAGTGACGTGGATGAAGTGAGTCAATAAGCACGCTCATTCCACTCTCCTGCACTTTTTGCCCTTCACAGTGACCCAATATTTGTACTACAGCTTATTGAACAGTCGCTGCTCACTTGACACCCAGTGGATTAGAGCGAGTGACAAGATGAATCTGTCTCATGTTTGTTTTTTCTGCAGTATGCCCCTGACAAGGTGCAAAGGATCTTGATAGGAAACAAGTCTGACGAAGAACTCATGAGACAGGTGACAAAGGACCAAGGGAACAAGGTTTGATAGAGCCTAATTTTGTGCTTTTATCTTCTTTTTGTGTGGAATTTAACTCACTGTTATATAAAAATAACTAAAGCTATCAGTTACTTTTGGTGTGCTTATTTCTAATCATATTAAATGTAACCTCGCAGCTTGCAGAGTCCTTTGGAATGGAGTTTTTTGAGACCAGTGCTTCGACCAGCAGTAACATCAGTGAGGTGGGCTACAGAGTGACACCGCAGAGAAACTTCCTGCAACGTTGTTTTGCATTTGCATACACGCATTTTTATTTTCTTCCTCCTTCCTGCAGTCATTCACTCGTCTGACGGAGCTGGTGCTGCAGGCTCACAAGAGGGACGTGGACAACTTGCTGGGAGCCCTGGATGATTATCTAGAAAAGGCAGCTCTGGAGGATGAGAAGGGGAGTCGATACGCTGACGACAACACTCACAAGGCCTGTGCCTGTTGAAAGCAGCGCCATGGCTTTAAGACAGTCGTGCCTCACTGGTGTTTTCACTCAGTCCTCTTCTGCCTTCTGTGGCCTGTTGTGCAGGAGGGGGCTTGACTGCTTTCACTTTTTGTGAGTGAGTCAATTTACATAATAGTAAATGCAGTTAGGTAGCTGCAACTAACAGCACAGGGGCCAGTTTATATTCACTGAGCCCCATAACCAGGGGCTCCGTGTTCATTTTCTTTATCAGTACAGCACACACACATTTTCTTTTGTGAAATGCAGATTTGCACTAAACATCTACTTAAACAGTTTAACATATTCCACCTCGCTAGCCTCTTCCTTCCTTTTTATTTTATTTGCAAGCCACATATCAACAAATTGATGAGTAACAGCGAATCTGTAGCAAAGGCGTCTTTTCATTTTAAGAAGAGTTTAGATGCTGCGACAAGGCAGCCAGGGGACAGAGATGAATTATTTACACCTTGAAACTCAAACAAAGCAGGGATGGATTCCTTTTACCCAATGGATTTACTTCCTCAAGGGAGACGGTGCCATATTCATTGACTTTTCTGAATGTTGTGCATGATATATTTACCCTCCTGAATCTCAATTTGCTCTCAATGTGTTTTATGAATGTCACCGATATCACTATGTTTTGTGTATAAGCACAGTAAGTAAGTCACTGCTGCTTAACCTAGTTTGCTGAGGTGCCACAGAACTGTAATTTTAATATATGTAATTGAAGTTATAATAATTAAATAAATTCAAATTTCATATTTAAATATAATTTTGTACTGGAGCTTTTGCTGAGTCACAAAATTTGGATTGAGAGTGACGTTGGTTCAGTAGAGAGCTGGAACAGTAGCTTCATTCATATTTGATGATGCTGTGAAAGACAGGTGATCACATGTTAAATTTTGAATGCCTGAGAAAACCGATACATGCCCAAGAGATACCATAAAGCCAAATACTGTATGTGCTGCAACACTTGCTATTATTTTCCCCACTCGACCACATGTAGTGATGCTTATTATAGTTATAAATGTTTAACAGAGTCCGAGAGTATCAGAAATGCATTACCAGAGTTTAAAGCAATGAATACTGAATTTAGGAAAAACAGAAACACATTTCTTGTTGTAAATCATTTAAAGCTACATGTACATGGACTTGTGTGGTACTACAATCAGTGGTACATCAATGTATCTGAACATATGAAGAGTGTCGTGTGTCAAGTCTAGATCAGTTTCCCGTAGAGCAACCTGACACCAGTGAAGGGGAGCTCTGAGTGCATCAGGTGACCAAATGGTTGGATACTGGCACATACTGAGACCCCGTCTGCCTCCAGTGTGGAAGCACACGAGTCAAGATGACGTTCATCGCCAAAACTTTCTATGACTTGAAGGCCACCACGCTGGAGGGGGATATGGTGGACTTCAACGTGTTCAGGGGACGGGTGGTCCTTATAGAGAATGTGGCCTCGCTCTGAGGCACCACGACCCGGGACTTCAGCGAGCTCAACGAGCTTCAGAGAAGGTACCCCCATCGGCTGGTGGTCCTGGGTTTTCCCTGTAACCAGTTTGGATATCAGGTCAGTTCTGCAGCGTGTTCATCTGAGGCACTTCAGTGTGAGCCTGCGAAATCTTGTGTGGACACAGGCCAGAAATCACATGTTGATGAATGCACTTCATCACCCAATTTAATGTTAAGTGAATTCTGCTTCTTTACAACTGTTTTTACATCTTGGCCAGACTAGAGTTTCACTTCTAAAAATTAATGTTCTCTGACTGAGAATGATCCCTACTGTGTTTACCCACAAACTGGGGAATAGCCTGAGTGCATAGTGTCCAAACTCTAGCTGGTACAATTAGATTATCCTGAGCTTTCTGACTTATAATGCTTTAGGTAACCGTAAATTATGTTAATTGCTGTTTTCACCTGGATTTTCAGTCAAAGTATGAGCCTTAATCCTGTACCCCAGTCAGCTAGACCGAATTTCCTCAATGTTCTGAAAACAAAAACTTGTGTTTTGCAGGAGAACTGCTCCAATGGTGAGATCTTAAATTCACTGCAGCATGTGCGTCCAGGCGGCGGCTTTCAGCCCAACTTCACCATGTTTGAAAAGTGTGACGTCAATGGAACAAACACACACCCAGTCTTTGCCTACCTGAAAGACAAGCTCCCCTATCCTGATGACGACCCCAACTCCCTTGTGCAGGACCCCAAATTTCTGGTTTGGAGTCCCATCAGCCGGACCGACATCTCTTGGAACTTTGAGAAATTCCTCATTGGGCCTGAAGGGGAGCCCTTTAAAAGATACAGCAAAAAGTTCCCCACCATTGACGTCGAGCCAGATATTCAAAGACTGTTAAGATTAACCAAGACTTAAGAGTAGCTTCCACCTTTTCACTCCTAAACATCAAAGCTGATGTTCTGTCCTCCACACTTTTAAGCCTTATTAAATGAGGGTGATATTCTGAAACTCTTAGAGAATATTATCTGAGGCCTCATAAGTGCTTAACAACTGTGGACGAACACATTCAGTGTATTTTTCAAACATTGTGGACTCAAGGAGAGAGAGAAAACATTTTATAGTAGATTTCCAAGTTTAAAGAAACACCTCAGTAAAATAATACATTGACTAGAAGGGAATCTCCTTTTGCTTTTCCTTTTTAGTTCTTGTCCTGTGCTAACCTATCCAGCAGATGGTGCTGTGGATTTGATCATGCAAACAGAAAACCTCTGCCATGCTTTTATGAATTAGCATTCAGCGCATGCACTCATGAAATCTTTGCACTGGAAAAAGCATTAAAGTCACATTTTTCTCTCACTGATGTTTTGTGTATTTTATTTGTATTTGCCCACACAAACAGCAAGGTATCAGATATAAACGTTGACAAAGATGGATGTTTTCATGTGTGAAACAGATCTGTATGGGTAGAGAAATGAGGCTTGAAATACAGTAGGACAGATGTGGAATCACGATGTGTGTAGTCACTGCATACAAAAATAACTCCCGTCGTTCTTCTGCATTATGCATCCTCCAAACGGCTGATTCATTCTTTATTTGTTGAGCTCTGGTTTCTCCAGTGCTTTGCTCAGTCTATATTTCTAAGTGAGATCTGCTGGTACCAGTAGCTTGCACATTTGCAGAATGCTTAAATGCTACAGTGAAACATGGAGATGAGTCCCAAATCATGCATTTGGGAAAGCATCAGCCCCGCTACAGTGTAATGAGCTGTGTTTCAGCCCTGTTTCCAAGGTCTGCAGATTAACGGTGGATTTTCTGCACATCCACTCATATCCATGTCAGCTAATGATGTCAGAGCCACAGGCTACAAAGTCAAGGCAGTGCTCTGATGTTGCCACAGTGAAACGTTCACAGTCACCTGACACCGAGTGACATTTAGTGGCAGTGGTAGCTGTAACCTGGTCTTATCTTTGCACATCAAATGTTTGTGGTATCACGATGAAGGAATTAATGTATTTCCCAGATTTGAACTGGTCTGGATGTAGCCTATTAGAAAAGGCACACACTAGCAGTGTAATACAAGGGCCCCCTCCTTCAGCATCTACTCTACAGACAGCTTCAGATCATTTGTTTTTAAAAGATGAATCCCTTAATTACATTTACAGAAACAATGTAGACATGTAAACAATTACAGTAATAGAATTAAAAAGAGAAATCAGAGAAACTCCAGCTTTGGAAAATCCTTTTCACAGTTTTGTTGGTTTGAAATAACCCTACACAATGTTTAACTTTGTTTGGCAATAGTAATGTTTCTTTGTCTTTTTTTTGTAAAGATTGTTTCTTAATTGATTAATTAATTTATTTATTTTTCCTACACTGAAGCTCTTGTGTCTTGACTGTGACTACAAAGTGTTTGACCTATTGCTAAAAAAAATAAAATAAATAAAATCAAACATTTGAAACGTTAAACTTAAACAAATAAAAATAGAAAAGGGTCAATAGAGAGCAGCAACATGTACGTTAAAGCTCGGTGTGAAAATGAGAGGGTTTTTATTTAAATTGCATTTAGATTTAGATCGTCCTTCGTTTTTTAGGGCAGAGTGGGAGCTCTTCATATCCCCCCCCCCACCTCGGTCTTTCCGCCACAGGTGAGCACTGTTGCCACGGCAACGTTTGCTTTCCCCCCCTAAGACGCCTTCTCGCGAGACTCCGGGGGCAGCGCGCGAGAGCGGAGGGAGGCAGCCTGCAATGAGCTCATCCCTCCAGCAGCTGCATAGCGCAGCGAGCCGAGCACGTAACTTTCTATCAAACTTCCAAGTTGCCTCCCCGAGGAAGGCACCGGGGCTTCTTCGGGTCTGAACCGGAGCGAACACGTTTCCCCCGAAGGTAAGGAAGAGCCGTGCGCAGTTTGGGTTTCGCACTCATGGGATACTGTTACGAGTTGAGACAAAAAGCAGGAAAAAAAAAACAAAAAACCCCGCTGAGCGTTGTGTGACATCCAGAGAGAAGGTGGCGTTTTGGGTACGAGGTGCCCAAACGCCACATCTGTGGGCTGGAGGGAGGGTGGAGGAGGTGGTGGTGGTGGTGGTGGTGGGGACAAAGCGCAGCGTTGTGCTGCGTGGAGGTGCAGTGTGGAGCCAGTGCGCAGTCGGTGCCAGTGTTTCCTGTAACTACCCCGATGGGCAAGAAACGCTGCGTCCGCGACGACGACTGTCAAAACGTATGTATGTATGTATGTATGTATGTATGTATGTATGTATGTATGTATGTATGTATGTATGTATGTATGTATGTATGTATGTATGTATGTATGTATGTATGTATGTATGTATGTATGTATGTATGTATGTATGTATGTATGTATGTATGTATGTATGTATGTATGTATGTATGTATGTATGTATGTATGTGTGTATGTGTGTGCTGCGTCGCTGTTTGTCAAGGGCACAGCTGGAAGGAGACGCTTCACAGGTGGCACCGTGCACGTTAAATCACCACACACAGGACGTGTGCATGTCTCTCCTCTCTCTCTCTCTCTCTCTCTCTCTCTCTCTCTGGGCAACTGTTACCACCCGAATTTCTCCTATTTCCTTCCAGCATGGTACACCCCGTTCTGTTCTCACATGAGAAGATATGTCAGACGTCAGGTGATTTCCATGTGCCACATCTGCCTCGTTTGTTTTTCCAGCATCTGGATTACTCAGATCAGGCTAAAATGATTGTGTGGTGATGTGAGACGCCACGTTATGTGCTGAATTCTGTACCCCAGGGTGTTCAGGAGGCTCTTTACTGAATAACACCTACTGAGGCTTTACTTCTATTGGACTGTTTTGCAACAGACAAACTATTATGGTGGGGGGCAGCCTGATAAAATAGATTGATCTGGCAATGCATGGCTGCAAGGCAAACACAAACTTGTTTAGATAATAACAACAGACACCAAACACACATAGTAATGTTTCCACTGTGTGAGTAAGACATTAAAAATCACTGGGCTCCTATCTCGGTGGCTGCTGCAGCAGCAGTGCTAGTCAGACTTGGATAACTTGGCTGTTTTGCAGGTTAGGGAAGGATGATTCGGAGTTTAGCTTTGGGCAAGGATCAAGGATTGTTAGCATTCTTGATAGGCTTAGCTGATCCACAGTAGGCATGACTGATCATACAGCTCCACCGCTATTTTTTACTGGCGACTCTCCTCTCGGCTCCGTCCCGTTTACTTGCTTCATCCACACTGGACGGCGTCTTCCGTTTTGTGATGCAGCGTCATATAGGGAATTAATCAGGCCCTTTCTCTTTGTTTTAATCTGCCAAATCTGTACTTCATGCTGCTGACAAAAAAATGTCATTCACAATTATGATGCACGGGTCTTAAAGTGGCTCATTTAGGCTGCAGCAGCCATTAGAGGATTGTTTGTTTTATGTTATTAATCTCTAATCTCTACACACAAGATGACTCTAAATATGTTTCCTATCAGCATAAGTAGCCCTCCTGAAGGACATTTTCACTTTTCTTTTTCTTTTACTTTCCATATAACAATAACAATTGTTGTGCTTAATCTGTAGTAGTTTCTTTGTAGCGCGCCCACACATTCACAGAGGGATGTTTCCTGTTGCTAAGTTGAGCTTATGTTTCTATTGTTTCTCGTGCATTGGCTCGAAGGGAATAGCTCGAGCAAAGATAAAAGACGACAACAAGAGCAGCATTGTACTGCTTTATAATTTGCTGCTCTGGTATGAGTGAGCTGTAATTATGCTAAGTGGCCATCATGAAATGCTTAAGTCAACTGTTTAAATTGTATAATGAATAATGAGATTGTTGTTATGATTCCCAAGTTCAAAGTGCATTCTTCTATATTGATTCAGTGATTTCATGTCCAATGCTACTTTGATCCTTTGTTACTGTAACAAACGTTTAAGCTCTCAAAGTTTCTTGGTCTCAGTTTTTGGGAACGTCTGTCGCCACCTGACTGGCTGATCTGAAGTTCGTGCCCCTGCCTCGTCTAACTCTGTGCTACTGATGACAGACTAGACGTTGAGATGTGACCTTGGATCATCCTGTGTACCACGATGGCTGATATTAGCTGCAAGGCTGATTTCTTAATGCTTCTTCGAGACCAAAATGAGTCACATATTCCAGAGCTTTGACATGAGCACCAGTAGCAGCTGGAAACAAATTACTTTTAGAAAAAAAGGAAGGTCCCATTAGCTTGAACATGAGTGATGTGTCTGACCCGTATTAGTCAGCCCATAGTCAGAAGTCAAATGACTTGATGATAATATGGCCTCCAGTATTTTTTTTAGTGTCTTTTTGCTGGTGACTGAGGGGTTGATGAGTTTGACTGTAATGAGGTTTGACTACGATTCTGCATTTCCTGCTTGCTAAACGGCTGGAATGCTCTGTCTTTGTCTGGATCGGACAGTCCACTCTATACCAACCAATGGAGGAAAGCAGAGGGCTTGGACGCTACAATGGTGGTGATGTAATCCCCTTTCAGTGCACTGTCATCAAGTAAATGCGTGCAGACAATGAAAAATCCCCCTCCTGTTCACCCCACCTGCCACAGAGTTTGGGGAAGTTTGACCTCACAAAAATGCACATATGTTCGGAGGAGATCCTGCAGGACTTGCTGACACTGGGAGTTCACCAGTGTGGGACAGGTGCAAAGTGTTGCCAGTGGCCACTGTTCTGTACCTGACTGACAGCTTAGGTCCCCATTTGGTGGTCTGTTATGTCCACAAACTAAAACGAGCTCCCTGTGACTGGTTTCTGCCATCCTGCTTCCAACTCGTAACCACAAACCAAAACCCACAATCATGCACAGATCAGACGCTGTGTAATTCCCCTTTTCTGCTCCCATCAAACCTCATACATGCTGAAAATAGTACAGAATGGGACCGAGATCGGAAGACAAAGAAAAAAGGTTATGGTTTGATAAAGGGTTTGACAACCAACTACTGAAAGTGAGGGAAGGGGGGAAAAAACTTTCCATAATCAAATCTGGGATTCTGATGATGATGTGTTGCTGCAGGCTATCTCTGCTGCCACATATTGATGACGTGCTCGGTATTGTCTCGACATGCCTGCCAGTTGCTACACTGTTCCTCTGTTTGGCCTGTACATTCTCTCTGGAACGCATTATAGAAATGTGCTCGGTGAAGAATCAAAACAGTGAGCTGAGTTGCAGGCTCGTGCCCCACGCCGAGCTTATGTGGGCAGCGGTGGAAAAATAATTCCACATAGAAAAAGCACCCGAGCTTTTTGCTGTTGTCTCTTCTGTGGACAGAAATCTGAGAACTAGTCAGGAATGTGTGAGGGCTTGGTCATGGCTGAGCTCAAAACAGATCTCGATCCTTGGACAGGTCTGTTCAGCTTGTTCTCATTCCTGTTCACGTTTACAACTGTTTTTGTTATTAGGAGTCGCATTTGCCATCCGATGTGTAGTAGCACAGGAATGCTTGCACAACAATACAATGTGCGAGGTTTTCTCCTGAACACTACTTAAGGAACACTCTCTGAGAACAAAATACTCAATGAATGCAATGTTGCAGTCTGTGTTGTGCTTTGTTTCCTGTCCTGAAACTCTCAAACTGAAAATCCCTTCTTGTGTTGCTCCAAAATTCCACATCCTTTGCTTTGGACCCAGGGAATCCATTTCCACCCTGTGAGTTCCTGCTTTGCTCTCTGTAACGCTGAGAAGGAAGAATGAGACCACTGTTGACCAAAGGCTCGCAGTGCTATATTCAGATGACTTGTTGACTTGAAACAAATAGAAGTTTCAGGTTGGCTGCATGAGAAGAAAATATGCAAATGACCTTAAATGTAGTAGACCCATGCAGCACAGCCGTGTTCATATAGCACAGAAGCAAAGTAATGGCATTGTTAATGTTCATGTTATAGTGTGTAGCAGCACATTGACTGATGAATCAGGCCGTAGTCTTTTTCCTTGTTGCTCCAGGTGCAAAGGGCAGATACAGCTGCCTAATAACAAACATGGCTGCTTTCCCAGCCCGTCCTCTCTTGCTGCCTGTTTCCTGTGTATTTCATTTATGTATTCCTGGATACCCTGCCTACCGGTTTGCTTCACAATAAACAAAGTTAAAACTGAAAACGGATTTAGAAATATGTACTAATGTTACAGTACATGAAGTATGATTCTTTCTAAGCATAATCTAACAACCTCTTGTGTTAAATTAATGTATGTGACAGAGCACGTCTCTACAGAACTTATGTTCAGCACAGTTGTCATTACCAGACTATCGAGAAAGCAAGGTGTTGTTGCTGTGTTTGCATGGTTATACCTACCTTGAATGCTAATGTGGTTGAAAAAGAAAAACCTGCACCTGTACTGTAATCTGGTTTGCTGTTATACGCTGCCCCTGCCTACTTTTAAAATACCCCATGCAAGTTAGAAAAACACGTGCTCTGTGACTGAGGAATTCCAGCCACGAGGATAGAGAGGGATGTGTGATAATTGCATTTTGCTTTGTTCTGTATCAATAAATAATAACTGATAAGTAAACTGCATGCTTGTATTTTGCTGTAGTGAAGTTTGACATAAACAGTTTTTTTGGTGTTTAATGGAAACAAAAGTATTACAAACACTGTACTTTGGGCTGTTGCTTAAAATGAGATGTGGTTTGCGTGGGACTGGTTTGAGAACATGATAAACCACAGCTGCAGAGCTGGTGGAGGGTGCCAGTGCAGTGCAGGCCAGCGGCAGCAGGCTGTGCAGGTTGCGTTGTGATTTCTTGGCACAGCCTGTGATTTAGCAGGGCACCACTGTTATGCAACACTAGCTGACTTATTGCAGTCCAAATGACTGTGTGAATTGATTAACTCAATGGCCTGACTGTTTATAATTGCACGGGGCGATGTGCTGGACATTTGCCAGAATCAATGACTGGAAATGGTTTATGTGTATAACTTTGCTATGCTGTTGTTGTGGATTTTGTGTTCTTGTCAAACCTTTCCACTGGCAGGATAGTATATTAAGAAATTACTTTCCATTTCTGACAAGTAATGCTTATTACTGAGGCACACCTGAGCCAGAGAGATCTCAGTTGGGGAATTAGGCTGTCCTCCAAGCTGTAGGGGACAACAAAGTCAGCACAGGCTACTCTAGAGACATGGCAGAGAAGCAACCCACCCCCCCACCAGCCCCTGAGGTTTACTGTTAGGATAATAAGCTCTTCCTTTGCTGCCCCCATCCTTCAGTGCACTCTTCCTCATGTCAACTCATGCTGAAGCTTTCCACTGCAGCCCATTGTGTTAAATGCTTACCTGGATATGCTTTATCTAATGCCTCTATCTATGCAAATAATTAAAGGGTTAATTACAAAATTAGTAGAGTACATCTTGCAAACTAGGTACACAGTTGACTTCTGGTGGCAGCAGAGCAGCTATTTGACCAGTGTGAGGGGATATTAATCAAGCTTTCACCTTGACTCAGGCCTTCCAGGATGGCTTCCTATGTTGTCCTTCGGACTCCCAGTTAAGAATTGCATTATTCCCTAGTAACACTCTCATGCTCCATATACAGTTGAAATCCATCTCATTACAGCCCCCTCTGTTCATTTGCATAATCAAATTAGTTTATGTGCACTACCCTAATTGCTGCAGAGGTCTATTTGTTTCCCAAACAGCTGTTGATCGATTTAAAGATCCGTTCGACTGATGAAAATGAACTCATAAGCATGTACAGAGCATCTTACCATAGATTTGATTGCATTCTCTGGTGGCTTTTTAAATAGCCCGAGGTCAGTGCTCCTGCTACTGTGGTGGAGCTCATGCTTCTCATGTTCAGTCAGCAGGGTCCTGACCCTTTGCAAACTGCCTAATCCAGCCATCACAACGTTTCCTCTTTCTAAATATCATGATGTCACAACTTGTCCAGACAGCTCTGTTAAGCGCAAACCTACATGTCAATCACAAAGTATTTCATTCTTAAAATGCAAGTTGAACAACACAATGACTTCCTGTGGTTTGGTTTTAGGTTTCTTGAGAGTTATGTTCTCGTTGTTTTTTTCCCAGTCAGACTGTTATCTGATTTGAGAATTCAGTTACTGTGTTAGTGTTTAGCAAAAGATACAGTGTTATCACCCGGGCCATCATTTCCTCTCCAAAAACACTCGATTATATCTGAGTTTGTGATTTTGTTGTAGGAAGCGGGGCGTAATGAGGTCTCTCAGTACTCCTCTGTGGAGTGGTTCATTTGCTACCTATGTAATCAGGCAGAGGATGTGAAAGGACAGGGCAGTGGATGACTTCCAAACATTGCAGGCATCTGTTATATTGACACCTCTGCTGTCAGGCTGCTGTTGACTGACCTTGCTGTTGTACACGAGGACTCCCCACACTGAACCCTGTCCTCATCTCAAATCCACATTTGCATTCTTTGCGAGCCTACTGATGCTCATGAATGCACATCATCACAATCCCTTTTTGAAGACAGTAAAATAATAAACTACTACCACTACATATGTCAAGGTACAAGCTTTTTGATACAGTTTTCCACTATCAGCGGCTCAGATCCTGATGCTCTCATTAGTAGAAGAAGGCTAGAAGTTTGAACAATGATTAGTTTGTTTCCAGTGAGAACAATTAGGTTACATGATGGTAATCCAATGATCATTAGTATGTCATGCAAGCTTGTTGTATCTAAGCATGATGGTTTTCAGGAATATTATAGATCATCTCCATTTTATATCCCGTGCCATGGGGCGTTGGAATAAATGGCTATATTGGCCTGGGCCCAGCTGGGACTGGTAGTGGGCACATGACCAATATTCAGTGATGAGCAGGCACATGCACATAGCATGGTGAAGGTCTGGCAGGCAGTGTCTGCCACCACTAGATGCTCTCTGCTCCAGGCAGCCAGCAGTGCACGGTAACCTCTGAAGCATGTCATCTCCTGAACCAGCCTTCACTCAATCAGCACAATCCATTATCTGATTGACATTTTGATTGACATCTGGTGACCCAGTCTGTTTATTCCAGTTCAAACTCTCCTACAGTTTCACAGCTCTGCTGCTACTGGTGATAATATGATATTGATTCAGTGGATTAGTCAAAATAAAATCATGTGAGCAGGAGTGCTGGTTTACACTGATTTGTTTTGCTTATGAGCTTCTATGGTCCAAAAATACAGTAATAGCAGGTTTGTAAATGAGTAGTGGGCCCTCTGGCTGAGCCTCATCTCCCATCTTTTGGCATGTGTAGAGGCTGAATTATAGACAGCAAACACAACTATTCACTCAGCCGTCCTCCTTGAATCAACACTCTCAATTATACTGTTGCTACACTCACATCTATTTTAATCTTCAACTGATGGAAACTGCTTCATGTCGATACAAACATTTGAACACACAGAGTCGTGTGCCAGCTTCTTGCTGAGCTAGGAGTAGTGGTTTGGTAACAAATGGGTCTACTGCTTCTCAGATATTAAGCAGGACGATATTTGCCTTTTGTAGGGAGAATAAAGGAAACTGAATGCCCCTATAAACACCTCTTCAGCACAGTCTGCCTTGTTTAACAAGGCATACTACTGGGGAATGCTCTCATTGCTTTGGTGGGCTGGATGCTCACTTCAGCAACACAATTTTGTCAAACATGTCTGTAAATCAATTTTTTCTTTCACATAACAAGTGTAAAGTTGAAGACAACTCTAGAGCTTTCTCTCTCACTATGTCACAGGGCAACACTCCCATATAAATCACCTCTTTTTCACCTGGAGGAAATGGTGCAGTAGGTTGCTGGAGTGTCGGTGTCAATTGTCAGTATTGTCAGTATTGTCATGTGTTTTTATAAAGCCTTTGTGTTAGTTAGCCAAAATATCTGCAAGTATGTCAGCCTTTGTAGTGAACCTCAGTGGGCTGGCTTTCCTGATGTGTTGAAACTGGCTGCCTAGGACATGGATTATTCTGTAAGCAAACAAAAGTAATAAAGTCTTAAACAATAAGATTAATTTCTAAGCAGAGGTAGACAGAAAGATAATATTAGTTTATGGGATGTTTACTTGTATTGGGTCTATACAGGGCTGCCCTTTTCCATTCATGAAGTAAGGGAAGAAAAGTAGGGGCCCTTACAGGTTTTGAAGTGTAGCATGCTTCACAGTCACCTGCAGGTGAGAACGCTTTCAAGCTGGCAGTTGACAGAATGAACTTTGGGCTTTATTTTCAGTTTTTGGCACAATGCCACCACCTCTGCTTAGGTTTCCTGCAATTATCTTTATGGTGCTCCATCAGTGTAATGCCACTTACACACAAAAGCCAATTGTGTTTGCTGATCAGTAAATCTGCTAATAATCAGCCTGTGTTCGAACACTTTACTTTATACCAGACTGTTATAACAGTCAATATATAGGTCAATCCACAAGTGATCACGACACCTGTCTGTACCTTTTACTACTCTTAGACTACTACTACTACTACTACTAGATTACTACTAAACTCTAAAGACAGACCTTTCAGCTGATCCCCACACCATGTGTGGTCAGTTGGAAAATAAAACATTGAGTTGTTAACACTGCGTTTATTAAAGTTGAGAATGGCAAAGGTTTTGTGTTACATCATTTTCTAGGGTGACATTTTTTTTCTACACCTTACAAAACACTAGACAATATTATGATGATCCCTCATTGACGATGAACTAGGATATATAAGTTTTTTACAGATTGGCACCTGATTGCATTTACTGTACATTTTACTATGTATTTCTTTTAAGAAGAGATGATTGGACTTTACACAGAGACCATAACTTATTTTTCAAACCTAATTCTCAAGAAAAGGTTTTTTTAATATGTGCCAAGTACAGCAGAAATAACATCTCTTTGAGCTGATGGGAGACAGAGAAGACCTGTCTTTGATGTCTGCAGAAACAAAAGGGAGTTTGGTTTGTCTTATTTAAAAATAGCTATTCTCCCATAAGTTTTCAGATTTTATTCTTATGAGCTAAATCAACAAATGTGTTGTTTACTTAAATTTTATGAATAATTCAGTGTTTATTTTGAGGAGTTTGGTTTAATCTTGCATGTGTGTGTACGTGTGTTGGAGCCTTTGTGTCTTTGAGTAGGTACCTGTTCACGTGCATCAGGAGCTCCCTGTCTGTCTAATGGAGTCCTGGGGTTGGTGATGGGCAGAAAGGGCAGGGAGAGGGAAAGTGCAGCCCAGAGCAGGCTTCCACTTTTAAAACTCAGCCCCTAACTGCAGCTCAGAAGCCAGCCAGCCACCTCATTAGAATTTTTTACATTCCTCTTCAGGCAGCAGTAAACTGCTTTCTTCGCCATTGCTCTTTATAATGCTCAACTTTTAAAAGCTGACAAGCCCAAATCTGAGCCTTCTCAAAAAAGAAAATTAATCTATAACTCCGCCAGAAAACACGAGGCACTAAACCAATACAGGCTTGGCCTCTAATGATGAATGTATTTATGGACCATTTAATTGTCATACTGCTGTGCAGCATGTTTGTCATGGCTTTACATACTTAGAGTCAATCAAATCCAAGCCTGTTTAACACTGTCAGCTTTTTTCACCTTTTTACGGGGTAGCTTTAAAGTTAATGTATAAGAAAAAGTAAGTCTTCTTTACATTGGACAAACAGACCACCTCAGCTGTTAGCTGTGCAATTAGCTTTTTTTTAGAGGTAAATGGCCCTCTAGGAGCTGGATAAAAGCTTGCATTGTCAAACCTCTAGACCACCCAGATAATAGTCCTGGAAATAGGAATAGGTTTACCATTACTAACTATAAACTATGTCAAGTGTTTCAAGTGTCTTTTTATCCCACTTTCTCTGCGTACGTAAAGCATTAAACCCTGGTGGATAAGAAGAGAGGAAGAATCAAGGACACCCTTTTGGAGATAATGGCAACAAATATATTCTGGCTCTCATCCAAAACTGTCTTCTCGTGTAAGGCTGTGAGCGAAATTCACTTTGCCAGTGGTTAGCTCTGCCCATTACTGAGTGGACTGTGCTTCAGTGATGGCAATGGGCCCGAGCTGGGGCACAGCGGCAGCACATCAGGGACATTGGCGATGATGAATGTTGATATGGTGCCACTGGATTTTTGAGGCGCTCCAACTACACATAGTTTTGTGTCTCGTGTTTGGTCCGCTGAAGAATTTGTCAGCCCAGTTCCTATTTCATTGTGGTATGCCACTTCATCCAGAGCCGATAGCGTACATCAAAGCTCTAAGTGTGAGTTGATTGCAACGATAAAAGACAAGCCTGTTGTGAAGTCATGGCAGACTTGGGCACAGTTACTCTGTTATACACACACTTTTCTATCACTTGGACAGTCAGTGTAGCACTGCTCTCTAAGAATTTGCCCGAACATGTCCTACTTCTTTTCCCCCCTCGCACAGACGTTCATCACTTCCTCCACTGAAATTGGTGGAATTCCAAAAGCTCAGCTCACAGTTGACTGATGTTTGTATCATTTGTCTGCCAGCATGTCTGTCTTTACTTCTGCGAAGGTGTCAGTTTCTCAGGTTTGCTCAATCAGAGAGGCAAGTTTGTGTGTGGTTGTCAGCCAGATGCAGGTATCCAGGAAGAGGGAGCAGACTGGAAAAAAGAAAAGAAAAGAAAAAGAGCAAGACAGATGGAAAGAGGGTGGTGGCAGAGATGCTTTGTTACTTCCTGTGCATCTGTTGTGCTTATGGGCCGCCGTGGTTAGGCTACACCTCAGTGGATATGTGGAGACCTCAGGTTACCCCTCAGTCCCTGCCTGACAGGAAATGATGTTTAGTAGGAGTCTGGATTTAGTGTTATTGCAGTTGTTCTTTGTTTTTTTTTCTCTTCTGAAGCTGCAGTGCTCTGTCTGACTGGTGCACAACCTTATGAGCAAGCTCTCTTTTTGTGGAAGACTTGGAAGCCTAACTGCAGGCTTGCCTCAGTGTTTAGTTGTCATTTATACAGACACCAGAAAGTAATGTCTTTTTATCCTTTGTGCTCTTCCGAATCACCTGCCAGTTAATGTGTTGCAGCAGTGGATTGTAAAACAGTTAAATGATCCTCATGTGATTCTCATGCTGATGTACTCAACACAGATAATTTTCTGCTTTTTGTTTTAAGCCTTCTCTCCATTTATCTGCATTTCTGTACGCATCCTCAAAGTTTTTTTGTTTTTTTTTTATGCTTTTGTTTCTCTTGCTTCAGTGTTTGTTTCATCTCTATTTCTCCTCAGTTCCACTTGCATTCAATTCATCTGGTTTTCCTGGCAGGCCTCATATAGACAGCTACAGTATAGTGAGTTTCCTGTGCCAGGCAATTTTCAAAGACTTCACTGTCCTGGAATGCGGCCGTAGTTTTGCCCAAGCCAGGACAGAGGGAACCTTTGTGCGTGTTGCCTAAAAGCCCAGTCAGCCTTTAGAGCAAGGAAAGATTAGGAGACACGGAGAGCCAATGGGCTAAATGGTAGGGTGCCTGTTTGAAAGCCAATGGTGTCAGCCAAACAGCCCCTTAGCCCCATTCAAGCACGCAGTAATTACAAGCTTGTAGGGCAGTCCTTCAGCTCCTTTGTGTCGGCTTTGGAAACACTTGCTCAGTCTACTGGGAAACTTCATTCCCCCTCTGTTTGGAGACCCTGGATGAAGAGTCTTTCAACTCCAGCATGCTGTCCTTTCTCTCTGGGACACCAGTTAGACAAGCCAGCTCAGCAACTAGGATTTCCCCTCTAGGCGACACTAGGTTTGTGAATGTCTATCACCCCAAGGTTCTGTCGCAAAACAGTGACTCAGGTCTTGTTATTTTTGTTTGTTAGAGTTGTACTGATTTATGTGAGTCAGACTGAGAGACTCAGACCCTAGGTTCATGCTTTTGATTCATCACATTATTCATCTGACCTGATGACTGACTGCTGTCTGTCCTACACCTGCACTTCAATGTGGAATGTCTCAGGAAGGCCCCCTGTCTGAGTCATGCAGGTAGAGTCTTAATAGAGGCATGTTAGCATTTGTCCTCTGTGTTGTCATCCAGAACACCAAATTATAGCTCTTTTGGGGTGTACCATATCAGCAGCCCTTCATCTGGACCTTATAGACAACCTGGAAGGTCAGAGCCCCTGTTATTGGAAATAAACCTCAAATTTCATGAACACATTCAAGCTGTTTTATTCTGCAGTGGTTGAATATGAGTTGAAAAGAGATTCTTATTCATTTTTTTTTTTTGTTATTTCCTAGTTTCTCCTCAGTGGTCTCTTCTTTAGCAGCTTTCCCTGTCACACAAATATACACACAGACACACTGTCTCAATGCCACACTCCTCCCTTTAATCTGACAAGCCTATGAAGTCAGTCGTCTGTCTCTGTGTTCGTCAGTGAGGAGATTAGAGGTCCGTTTCTAGGACGTGTGTGCATTGCTTTTATTCATCTGCCTGTCCCCGTGGACACTGCAGCGTGAGGGAATGAGGCCCAGCCCTCTGGGACTGGATTTTCCGTTTAACTTAAATTCCCTGACTATTTTCACTCTCATTTATATCACAGAGAGGTTGTTAGTAGGACATGATCTTTTTTTTTTTTTTAATTAATTACTGAGTTGTTATTAATCTGCTCCAGACACTTAATCCACTGCCATGCCCTAAAGAATTGATGCCCATTCATTTGAGGAGTGTGTGGCAGGAACCCATTCTTGTGTGACAAATGAAAGATCACAGTGGAGATATTTTCTTTCATCTTATTTGACTTTCCTCTGGCTGAAGATTTCGAAAGATGCATGAAGGTTGCATAAAGTGATGCAGGGGTATCTTGGTCGACTTTTGATTTAAGCTATCTATCATGAAAGCTTGAAGCTGTGAACATACCAGGACTTTTAATTAGAAGATTGCCCTGCTGATTTTAATTTTTATGTAGCTTGTTATTGATGTTAGGACCCTTTGTGGTTGTGGTTTTAAAAGTTAAATACGAGCAGAACTTTGATTGCAAACCAAATGACAGTTAAATGGTTAGGTTAGAAGAGGAATCATACCTGAGGAATTTTATATGGCTTGTTTATCGTGACAGTGGACCAGCAGAAGTGTATTCTGCAGCTTAATTTGCACAGGTTTAAAGCTTTGTTGTGAGAAAACCCTCTTTCATATTTGAAGGGAGTCTGACAGGGAATGCTTTGATATAGGGACTCTGAAGACTGAATCATCTCCAAAGCCTTGAGATTTTACACTCGACTTGTAAATTGATGTTGATATTATCAAACAAACTGCATTGTGTGGGGGATCATCTGACACATCTCTCAGCTGAACGTGCCGTCGTGGGATGGTTGCTGTTACACTCACAGTGCTATGTCCTCCTTTCTATTTCTCTGATGGTGAAACACCCACATCTTTGATTACTTTTAATGTTTAAAGCAAAGGTGAATGTCGTCTTTCCATCTAGAAATGTATATGTCTCGGTTACCATAAACTTGGCCCTGATGTAGATGGAGTGGTCTGAAAGTGGCTGTGCTGTAGGCCCGTCACAGTGCACTGATTGCCAGAGGCTAATGTGATCAGAGTCACAGCCAGGCAGGAACGACTGAGAGTGGAGCCTTAATCTTTCCCAGTGTCTTACTGCCAAATTGGCCCAATTTGTCAGGCAGAGGATCATCACCCACTTCTCAGATGACTTTCAAAGAGCTCCTTTGCTTTTTGATGTGCAACTTGGGATATTTGATCCCGAAAACTGCAATAACTGCATTCAACATTACAATTCAGTATTGTTGGATACTAAAGTGACATGTGAAAGACGGCAGACAAGTCACAAGCCAAAAGTCAGTGACAGAGGGAGGTTAGAGCTCTGCTAGCTGAAGAGACTGGAGTTCATTGATATAGCCAAATGTTATTTGTGTCATTCATATGTAATCTTGGTTATGACCTCCTTATCTGAAATTCAATGCCAGTGACTTTTCACTGGTTTGTAAAAAGGCGTTAAAGCTGTAGATTCCTGGTTCCTCCTAAACGTCCTTGACACTGACAGCCAGTATTAGCACCATTTGTGCTATTACTTTGTGTTTGTGTTTTTTCCTCCTGAAATTCTTACTGTATGCACTGACTGATTTCTTTTTTTTCTCTCTCTCTCTTCAGGATTGTGTGTTTGGTGTAAGAAAAATGCCAAGTGGAAGTGAGGAAGCGGTATGCCGCTGAGGAGCTGCCTCATCACTTTTTCTGCCTCTTCACTTGTTGATCCAGACAATCACTGTGCTCATGAAGTCAGAGAGCAGTGTTCTATCCCTGAGGCAGGCATGTCTGCCTGCTAGGTGCCTTTAGCCTTTGGCACTGGTGTCATGACCAGCCTAAAGCGCCCATCCATGGAGCGCACTGTTGGGGGTTCCATCCCCGCCACTGATGAGTTTTACACCCGCCACCTCCGTATGGTCAGTGGAGGCGTTGTGCCAACCCGCACAGACAATGTCCATGCCACTGTGAGCACAGGAGTGCCTAAAATGGGTGTACGGGCTCGCGTGGCAGACTGGCCCCCGAGAAAAGACATTGCAGGGGCTGTGTGGCACGCAGCTACCGATTCTGAGAACTCTAATGTGCCCTCAGCTGGAAAAAGTCACATTAAATTAGGCTCGGTTATGAGCCCTCAGGACTCATCAATGCTGCGTAACATCCACAATACTTTGAAAAATCGTGCCCAGTCCCAGACTAACAATTACAGCCCTGACACCTCTTATCTGGCCCCTGGAGACTACAAAGGGCCTGCAAATAGAAACGCACGGCAAAAACGCATCCGCCAGCGCAGCAACAGTGACATGACTATCAGTGAGATGGAAGGGAGTGGGGACAGTGGAGAAGACTGGGGTCCATCATCTGGCGCCAAATGGTCCCCTCTTCATCGCGAGTACGGTAGCACCTCCTCAATAGATCAGCATGGAGCATCTGAAGAGAGCTTCTTTGAAATGCTTAAGGGCTATCAAGGAGGCAAAGTTGACCAGCGTAGCCCAGCCCCAGAGAAATTAGGGGACATACTGAATGTTGCACCCAAGCAGGCTTCCATTGATCTTCAGGAGGACACAGAAAGCCAGACTTCTAGAGCTAAGGACAGAGATAAACCGCCTAAGAGACGCACCAAGTCTGAGACTGGGGGTGAGTCTATATTCCGCAAACTTCGGAATGTGCGGGGTGAGTTGGACTCCCCCAGAGTGGGGTCTGATGTGGAGGACAGCAGGACAGAGGACTTGGGCCCTCCTCTTAAACCCTGGGTGTGCCAGAAAGGATTTGCCCACTATGATGTGCAGAGCATGTTGTTTGACCTTAATGAAGTTATTCAGTTGCGGCAGACTGCAGGCAAGAGGAAAAACACCACCACAGGAGCGTCTGCTGCTGCAGTAGCCTCGGCTACTTCCACTCTCTCATCCACCCACAGCCTGCCTTATAGCTCCCCGAGTGGCAGCCAAGAAGAGCTTAGTTTGAGGGACAGCCCTGGTCTCGATGCAGGAGATGAACAGAGCAATGAAATGCTGCTAAGTTGTCCATGCTTTCGCAATGAGATAGGTGCTGATGGCAATGGAAGGCGCAGATTGGGAGCAGGTGGGACAGGGTACCATGGGCTTGTGGGTGGTGTAACAAATAACAGTGGCTCAGGGATTCTGAGTGGGGAAGGAAACTTTTATGAGGCATCTGCAAGCCCACACTGCACAAATGCTGGAGTAGCAGTGCTCGAAGGACCAAAAGAAGGCCCCAACATGCTCAGTGAAAAGAGCAAACATTACATCGTGGAGCATGTAGACCTGGGCGCATACTACTATAAGAAGTTCTTCTACCATAGAGGTGAGGGGCATTTGATTGTTATGTTAAATGTTATGTTGAATATCCCCAACAGATAATTTTAAGTGTATCTGTGTCTCTCCCACGTCCTCTATCTCAGAGCACTGGAACTACTTTGGTATAGATGAGGCGCTTGGACCAGTGGCAGTGAGCTTGCGAAGGGAGAAACTGGAGGATGACAAGGAGCATGGCCAGCAGTATAACTACCGCCTCATCTTCAGAACCAGTGAGGTCAGCCATTTTTTCCTATCTTGCCCGCACCCCTGTCTGAATCTCAGCACCATGACAAATCAGACTACTTATGCCCACAGTGTTTAAAGATGCAACCTAGTATTCATTTTGCACTCATAAATTGGGGAATGAGTGGGAATTTGTTTTGGTGCTGTGAGAGAAGTGTTGCTATTTATTGTTTTTTTTGTAGATATTTTATTTATCTTTATAGAAGGTCTGTATTGCTCAGTTACTACTATGCCTGCTCCACACTGGGAAGGTAATACTAGCCCCAGCCCTTGTTTCTTATTATGCAATCCACCCTTTGGCTGTTCAACTGTCTCCCAATATCAGCAGTGTCTGGAGACATTTCAGGAAGTGCACTCATCTTCTAGCCTCCAAGGCCTGTCAGAGTCCAACAAACTCAAACCACTGTGAGCTTTACTTCTCAGTTTCAGTAAAAATAGACGATTTGGTTGCAGTGTTGGATTCCAGTCCTCCGTGTTTGGCTTGGAATTCTAGCTTTAAATTTTGGGTTCTGGGATTTATAATGTAGATATGCATTCCCAGACGGAGGATGAAGGCATGTGCCCGAGGTAGTTTGTTGTGGACTGAAGCGGAACAGGTGCATGTGATTAAACCCCCACACTCCAGACTGAAATACCTCAGGACCCCCACCCACTACCTACCTTGTGAACACAGGGAACATAGGTCTATTGTAAACACAGGCCGAGCACAGCCTCAAGCTTGCACGAGAGAAAGTCTCTGTTTGTTCCAGCTACTTATGATAGCCGAGTGATTGGGTTCACTCCCCGAGCCCAGCACAATGCAGACTGTGTACACAGAATGCTTGGACAAGCCTCCCACCTCTTCTTCCTCTGTTCCACTTTCTATTTATCCAAGGCCTTGAGTCATAATTGCCTTGTTGTTATATGCCAACTTCTTTAAGGGTAGAATAAGCCACAACCACAGCAGCTTGTGCTGTTTTTTATTGTTGTTTTTTTTTTGTCTAGACAGACATGTTTTTTCCATCAGTGTGTTTCATATCTGAGAGAACACCAGGGATGTCTTAGGTCCATTTCTTGTCTTCTCACACTTCTCCTCTTCTTCATCATCTTCTTCCATTTAGCTAACAACTCTTCGAGGTTCTATCCTGGAGGATGCAGTGCCTTCCACCTCTAAGCATGGAACCACCCGAGGACTGCCTGTCAAAGAGGTGCTGGAGTACCTTCTCCCCGAGCTGGATCTATCCTGCCTCAGACTGGCCCTCAACACCACCAAAGTCACTGAGCAGCTTATGAAACTGGATGAACAAGGGGTAGGAGGCATTCATTTAGAGAATCAGAAGCTTTTTTTTGGTTGTGTTTACTTGTATACATTCTTTTTTTCCCCATTTGTTTCTTGCAAGTTTCTATTTAGTCCTCTGTCCTGACATGAACTCTTAAAGAAATCTTATCTGTGTGTTTCATGCTCCCCAGTTGAGCTTTCAGGTGAAGGTCGGGGTGATGTACTGCCGAGCAGGCCAGAGTACTGAGGAGGAGATGTACAACAACGAGACGGCCGGTCCTGCCTTGGAAGAGTTTTTACAACTGCTGGGGGAGAAGGTTCGCCTCAAGGGCTTCACCAAATACAGAGCCCAGCTGGACACCAAAAGTAATAACGCCCAAGCACACCTACAGACACACACAAACACATACACATAGTTTGTGTTTTTTTTTTTTTTCCATACGGGAACCAGGTTATGGCTCGTCTTTAATGCAACCATATACACTGCTCAAAAAAAATAAAGAGATCACTAAAGTAACACAACCTTGATCCTTGAAACAAGTTAAAATGAGGCTCAGTAGTGTGTGTGGCCTCCACGTGCCTGTATGACCTCCCTACAACTCCTGGGCATGCTCCTGATGAGGTGGTGGATGGTCTCCTGAGGGATCTCCTCCCAGACCTGGACTAAAGCATCTGCCAACTCCTGGATAGTCTGTGGTACAACGTGACGTTGGTGGATGGAGCGAGACATGATGTCCCAGATGTGCTTAATTGGATTCAGGTCTGGGAAATGGGCGGGCCAGTCCATAGCATCAATGCCTTCGTCTTGCAGGAACTGCTGACACACTCCAGCCACATGAGGTCTAGCATTGTCTTGCATTAGGAGGAACCTAAGGCCAACCGCACTGGCATATGGTCTCACAAGGGGTCTGAGGGGTTTGATTACACAGAAGTGTGATTGACTTGGAGTTACATTGTGTTGTTTAAGTGTTCCCTTTATTTTTTTGAGCAGTGTATTATATTGTTCATAGTCCTGATCTCAGTTAGCTTCACTACAGCAATTTAAGTTTTAGCGATGAAAGAAAGGGTTTTAACTCTTCCAGGTCCTGGTTAGTGTTTTGGTGAGTTTTAGGTTTCTTTATTTAGGACTGTACTTTTCTTTTTTGGTCATATCCATTTTGCCATTGATCAACAGTTAACTATTGTCTAGATGATGAACCTTCATTCTGTAGTGCACAGGCACTGAGCACAGTAAAAATACACTTATGTAAAGCAATAATTGTGCCACAGGTGTCAACACTGTATTGTTATTTTTCCTGCAGCGGATTCTACAGGCACTCACTCTCTGTACACTACATACAAGGACTATGAGATCATGTTCCATGTGTCAACTCTGCTGCCTTACACGCCCAACAACAAACAACAGGTAACAGTGGAGAGCTCAGCCTTTTGTGGTTTGCCATTAGTTGTGTAATAGGAAATGGGAGAACTCCTTTGTTTGGAAACAGATGTAAGACCTTAAATTAATGGTATATCCTCTACAGGAATGCATGATTTGACTTGTGGCTCAGCTGTCTGACTTGATTCCCATCCAACTTTCATTCTGAAAAAATGTTCATTGTTTTTCAAGTGTTGACATTAAACTGCTTTGTATGACTTTACTTTTAGATTTCAGCCCAATACTCATCTAATTAAGACTTTGCTGTTTTTCACTGCCTAGTTGCTGAGGAAGCGCCACATAGGTAACGACATAGTGACTATCGTGTTCCAGGAGCCCGGCGCTCACCCCTTTACCCCTAAGGCAATTCGCTCTCACTTTCAACATGTCTTCATCATTGTTCGGGTGCACAACCCCTGCTCTGACAACACATGCTACAGGTAGGTATTTGTCTTTGAACGAGCTGTCTTTAAACTCTCTCTCATATTCAGAAGATGTATTTTAGTCTGAAAC
The DNA here is from genome assembly GCF_900324465.2 of Anabas testudineus. Classification (NCBI taxonomy): domain Eukaryota; kingdom Metazoa; phylum Chordata; class Actinopteri; order Anabantiformes; family Anabantidae; genus Anabas; species Anabas testudineus. The sequence goes on along the minus strand of NC_046621.1, from coordinate 11,425,637 downwards.
TGTGAGCCTCTCACTAACATTGAAGTTAGCCCATCAGCTATGAATATACTGTGTATGCCCATATCCAGAGAATTGGGAAAAAAAAAAAAACCTAATTACAGCTTTAAGTAGGCCAGACTAACTTAACTTCCCATCTCAGTGCAGAATTGGACCTTTTTGGTAGAATCCTTAAAAGCTCTACGTCACCTTTAGTGCTACCAGCGGTGTTTTTATACCAGTAGCTACAGGAGCATTAAGACAAAAGCACTGACTTGAAGGCTTGGGTCAAACATAAAAGCCTGCTGCGTGACCACTGTCCCGTCTTCCTGGGCTGTGTGTGATTGTTTCAACTGTATGTCTACACGAGTATAAATCTGTGTGTTCATAGGCAAAAGGAGGAGATTGGTTGTACAGTTGCTGTCAAACTGAGGGGAGTTCTCCTCACCTTCTCCTCCACTGGTTGATTCTTGGCCTCGTGATGATCAGACTGCAGCTCTGTGGCCTTCACACTTCTGCACACACACTTTCTGTGCTCTGCACACACAGATATTATGCACACATAGATGCTCCCTTTCACTCTCGTTCTCCCGTTTCTCGTTTTACCTCCTTCTCATGCTCACTTGCTCACACACACTTGCACTTCCCTTGCACGCTAATTCACTCAAAGGCTCACTCTTCACACACTCTTATAGTATAGCCCCCACCACCCACCCTCTTCTCCTCCCTACTGCTTCTCTCCCTGCCACTTTGCCTTTGGGCAGAGCTAGAGTGGTCTGAAGGAGTTAGCGCCATGCGCACAAAGTGCTCTCTTCAACTGGACATGCATGTGAGCAGGGAGGGGATTGTTCCAAGCAGAGTCCCTTGGAGCTCACATAGTCTACCTCGGGAATGAACAAGTCAGACCAGCCTTCTGTATCTCTGCTCACACCCACGTGAATTTTGGGCTAACTTATTTTGAGTCTGCCTTTTTTTTTTCTGACCAACTCTTCCATTCTATCGACTGCTGGACCCCTGCTTTCAGTTTACCTTTTGCCTAAAGGGGGCATTGTTTGGTTTCAACTCTGGAAAAAGAGAAATGAAAATGCTGGTTCTCCTGATTTGCCTTATGGATGAAATGGAGAGGCACAAGACAGAATCCTCGTGGATAACTTTGCTACGCTAATCACATATTCCTGGCCTTTGGCTTCTCCTCCTATTCTGTTAAATTCCGTTACTCCTGGCTGTTCTCTGGATGCCTGTCCTCGGTTTGATGGTTTTGACAAAATCTTTGATACAGACAAGAGAACACAGACCGCAGGAATTTGCTACACGTCAGTAGGTGGATCTTCAATGTCAGATTGTAGATATGAAACAGAACTTAGTTAGCACTGACTCGGCAGATAATTTTATCATTCTGCATTGATTGCAATAAAGATTGGAGATATTTTGCAGAGCATGGTTGGTATTCTGTGAATCCTTGAGGTAAGCTAGAGTTGTTTGTGTTGATTTTGGTATGTTCTGTATGTTGTGGTGCATGTTTGATGGATTACTTTGACATTGTCAGTTTTCAGCTGATCACTAGTCATACGCTTGTGAAATAAACACACATCTCACACATGTCCACACATACTAGCTTAGAAATTATTTTCCTCAAAGAGTCAATTGGTTGTTTTGATTTTTGTCAGCATTTCACATGGCTTTGTCTCAGTATCTTTTGAAAGATTATGTCTTACTTCTCTAATCTCTGTTATTAAAGTATATGTTATGATTTGTTGAGTCATCCACTTATTAATAGCCTGTTGTTGCCTGCTGCAGAGATGTGGATAATGCTTAGGTCATATTGAGCCAGGCCGCAGCATTAAAGGAGTAAGTGGCCCAGGGCCAGCAGGGTGCTAATCTGCTGCTTTCAACAACTGCCTCAAAGTCACACGGGGCCAGCAAGGCAGATTGCATAACGAGATCTTTGTTTAGGCAATGTAGGCCGGCCGTTTGTGATTGCTAGCTCTATCCATGGCACTACTTCTCCATACCACAATGTAGCAGGAAGTGGTGGGGTGTCAGCACTGTGAACTGGTTTGTCAACTATGAGTGGATGTATAGTATTTATATGCTGAGTATAGTCATGCATGACTTAACTTAACTTCTACTGGGAATTGCTGCGTTATATGTTTAATGGACTGAATGGAGACTTGTCAGGATTGCTTATCCAAGATCGTGTCTTGGTTTTCACATACCCATGGGCTTTTACAATGGGCTACTAACTGTACTTAAGCTCCTGCATGCCTCATATAACCCCATACAGTAAACATACCACCAACTGCATCAATCCAAATGCCGCCTCACACATGGTAAAATAATCCCAATATGTTATGCAGAATTTTTAACACCCTCCTTTATACTCACACATGAAACAGGTCAAAGGCAACAGTACCGCTGGGGAAACTATGTAAAGATTTTTCCAAGGCTTATTTTTTTTACCAGTCCATGTGCTGTTCATCCTTGCAGCATAACCTTTTCCCTACATGTACGGCAGTAATGGAAATTTATAATGTTTTAGTTTTTATCTGCACCAGCTCATTTTGTTACATGCTATTTATGTTTTATGGGGATTTAATTTCAAACCTTTAAATACATAAATCAAAATAAATTTTATCAAAATAAATAAAATCAAACAAAACAAGATTGTATTTTTTTTTTTTTTACTGCTTTGCTGCAATAACCTAAAAAGTATTAGATATAAATATTATAACCTCTCATTCTCATCTCCCTCTGCAGTGTGGCTGTTACCTGTTCCCAGGACGTTCCCTCCTTTGGCCCCCCAATCCCCAAGGGTGTGACCTTCCCCAAATCCACTGTCTTCAGGGACTTTCTGTTGGCCAAAGTCATCAACGCTGAGAACGCAGCCCACAAGTCAGAAAAGTTTGGTGCCATGGCAACACGTACACGACAAGAGTACCTGAGGGATTTAGCAGAACGTCATGTGACCAGTACTCCTGTAGAACCTGCAGGGAAATTCCCTTTCATCTCTCTGGCACACAAGCGACGGGAGAAGGTGCGACCGTACAGCGGGGCAGAACTTAGGAGTATGGGAGCAGTGACCTGGCAGGTGCATGCTGAGGATCAAGTAGCCGGTGCTGAACGCGAGTGCCTATTGGCTATTTCAAATGACTTTATCATCCTACTGGATCAAGAGGCCAACGTGGTTGTGTTTAACTGTGCCACACGGGATGTGATTGGGTGGTCCACAGGGAGCCCCGCCTCCATGAAGATCTACTATGAGCGTGGCGAGAGCGTGTCACTGCGCTCCATCAATAACAACACAGAAGACTTTGGAGAGGTCGTGAAAAGGCTGGAGGTCAGTGGGACACCACTACTGTCTATGATAGCACATCTTATTAATACCCAGCAACTGCTGTAATTGAGGTCACACTAAGCCAAACACTGGTCTCTGACAAGCAGCTTGTAATGTACACACTCATTAGTCCTTTTAAGTTCTAGACTACCATTATCGTAATATTGTTTTATTGTTGTATTTATATTTTAAGTAGTAGCTAGAAACTGGAAACCATATTCAGTACGCTTCACAATAACTAACACAGTAAAATAAACATATGCTTTGGCATGCAGATATGAGTACAAAGGTCAAGACCTTTGAAGTGTCTCATTAGTCACTGAACAGGTACGTGCTGTGCTGGAGGCAAAAGGTGCTTTGTGAAGTTTTTTTATTGCTATCAGTGACTTCCAGCCCCATCTATGAAGACATGCCCTCTGTCCACTTCCCCGGTAACAGTAGTATGAAGAAATAAGTATTGTTGATGTTATTATAGCAACATAAGGGCGTAGCCTAAAATTATACAGTCACCAAAAAGCCACAGCTGTAGTGTTGACTCTATGATTAGAAGTAATTCTAAGCATAATACATAGTCATTTGGTGATATGATATCATTACCAAGGTTTCCAACGTGGTGTAGCTAATGCAGGATTTTTGGTGGAGCATTGAAATCATTCCTCTGAAAGAGCAGTTTCAGTAAACAAAGTAAAAAATTACTGTTGCCCTTCTTTGCGAGACAGGAATGTTTTTTTCACCGACTTTGTTGTGGGCATCATGACATGCATCATAACTGAAGCAACCAAAGCATAGCTCCTGTTGTGATTCCCTTCTGGGCTGTACAAACCACTATTTACTTTTCGGTTATCTTGCTACAGGTAGGGGAATGGCTAGACAGGGTGTTGGCCATCAAGGAGTTTACAGAAAAATGTAAATGTAAATTGTTGTATATGTGGTATGTAATTGAAACATGTGCCTCAGCTTGTGCGAGATATGTTTTAGTAGCATATCAGATGTATCTTAAAACCTTTGATTATCATGAAGATAGGATATTATGTTTCTGTGCATTTCTTTCATTCTTTTTCTGATTGGCATCGTCCACTCCTTCACTTTGTCTGTTCTGTAGCTGTTGACCAAAGGTAGTCAGACCACAGAGATGACTCTGCGTCGTAATGCCCTTGGCCAGCTGGGTTTTCATGTCAACTTTGAGGGCATTGTAGCAGAGGTGGAGCCCTACGGTTATGCCTGGCAGGCTGGACTCAGGCAGGGCAGCCGATTGGTGGAGATATGCAAGGTTGCAGTGGCCTCACTGTCCCATGAGCAGATGATTGACCTGCTCCGAACCTCCGTCACTGTGAAAGTGGTCATCATTCCTCCACACGAAGACTCCACACCACGCAGGTAGTGTTGATATAGATGATGTTTAAGTGGAAGAGAAATAATCTAGTTGTCTGTAGCTTTTTGAGGCTGTGACTGTAATCACTTATATGTCCACAGAGGCTGCTCGGAAATCTACCACATGCCACTAGTTGACTACAAGAACCACAAGGAGGGCATGCCCTATGAGTTAAAGTTCCCCTTTCGCTCGACCAACAATAACACCAAGTGGCCACGCACCTCATCCAGCCCACAAACACGCACTGCTAGCACAGGGGGAACTCTGATCAAGGCCCCGCCTTCAGACTTCAGTGACCGGAACTCTGCTGCAATTCCCCGAAGTGTGTCCAGTGATGGTCGGCCGCTTAACCCGAAAAGGTCACAAAAAAACTATGAAAAAGATGCATTGAACTCTAAGCTGTCCTGATTTAGGATGTATTCTTTTTTAAATAACATCCATATGTCTCTACACAGATACTCCCCAGGCAGCGACAACTATGCTCTTGCCTGCTCCATTGTGATGGGTCGCACAATGCACAACACAAACTCCCCTGCTAGCCTCTCCTACACAGACACTACAAGCTCCAACCACTGGAGGCACAAGCCTACTCCTGATGGGTAGGTTTTCCTGCAACTGACAGTGAGATACATACAGTACAGTTCATTAAATTTTTGCTGGATCAGTGATCTTCTTAATGTCTCTTCTAGGTTTAATAACAACAACTGCCCATCCCCGTCATCTGTGCGGCACGGGGCAGGTGATACAGGCAATGGGATCAAAGCATGCTCTAGCAGTGGTGTTGGATGGTCTCGGCCTGGGGACAGTGATGCAGCAAGCAGACTGGGGGACAAAACCAATGCAGGTAAGAAGAACTTGAAACTTTAGTCTTGGTATTAGCAAAAGCTTCAAATAAAAGACTCTAACCATTTTCTGTTTCATATGTCTTTGCTTCCTACAGACACTGTAGCTTCTAAGGTGGTGATTCCTCGTTTGCAGCTGGCAGAGCAGGGCAGCCACATGTCTCCTATCAAAGGCACTAAGGTGAGCTGGCATCAACAGACACCATGTGTGGTATTTCCTTGCTTCTATTTTATGGCAGGTTACAGGTTGAGACAGGAGGCCCTGTGGTAGAAAAAAAAGGCTGCTGTTTAGCCCGTAATGATCATATTTTACACAGTGCATCCAGAAAGTAAGTAAGTAAATAACAACAACAAAAAAAAAACATGTACACAAGTGTTCACAGTCTTTGTCATGATACGCTCAAAATTGAGCTCTGGTTCATCCTGTTTCCACTGATCATCATTGAGATGTTTCTACAGTGTATTTGGAGTCCACCTTTGTGAAATTCAGTTGATTGAGCATGATTTGGAGAGGCATACACCTGCATTTCTTCCCACAGTTAACAGTGCATGTTAGAGCACAGACCAAGCCACGAAGTCCAAGGAATTGTTTGTAGATCTCCGAGACAGGATTGTATGACAAGGCAGAGATCTGGGAAAGGGTACAGAAAAAATTCTGCAGCATTAAAGGTCCCAATGAGTACAGTGCCATCATCCATAAAGGGCAGAGGTTTGGAATCACCAGGACTCCTAGAACAGGCCACCAGGCCAAACTGAGCGATCGAGAGAGGGCCTTAGTCAGGGAGGTGACCAAGAACCCGATGGTCACTCTAAAAGAACTCCAGTGTTTCTCTGTGGAGAGATAAGCATGTTCCAAAAGAACAACCACCTCTGCAGCACTGCACCAATCAGGCCTGTATGGTAGAGTGGCCAGACAGAAACCACTCCTCAAAACACATGACAGCCCACCTGTAGTTGCCAAAAGGCCCCTGAAGGACTCTCAGACCATGAGAAAAAAGATTCTCTGGTCTGATGAAACAAAGACTGAACTCTTTGGCCAATACTATCTCTAAAGAGTAGCATGGTGGTGGCAGCATTATGCTGTGGGGATGTTTGTCAGCGTCAGGAACTGAGAGACTAGTCAGGATCGAGGTGACAGTTCATCTTTCAACAGGACAACGACCATAAGCACAAATTGAACCACTAAACCTGGGGTTCATAGACGACTGCCACTACCAACTGAGCCAATATCACCCTTGCACACATTACTTGAGACTGTAATGTAACGTTAATGTAAAAGTATTGGGCAAAGGCTGTGAATACTTATGTACATGTGATTTTTTTCATGTGTTTTAAATTAATTTTGTCCATTTTGGAATAAGGCTGTAACATAACAAAATGTGAAAAAAGTTAAGCGTGTAATAATTTCTGAGCTACCAAACGTGTATGCCAGCCCGTACAACAGTCAGTAAAACATTTCTAACGGCTGCTTAAGTAGCACAAGCAATCATGTGTTTAAGTGATGCATTTAATTTCTGTCACCAGGCGGATGCTCCATATTCCTCCAGCCAGTCAAGCAGCAACACACTCTCTAGCAACGCCTCCAGCTCCACCCACAGCGATGATAAGTGGTACGAAGTCGGATCCCGTTCAGGAGTGCGCAGTGATTTAGAGCTCAACGGCTACCTTCAGGGCACCTCCAGTGACAGTGGGATTGATGCCTCCTCCTTCACTGCTACCCAAAGCAGCACTGCTTCCTCCACTGGTGCCTTCAGGGCCAAAGACAAAATCTCATGGCAGGAGGATACGGCAGGCCTCCAGGGTGCCACTGATACTTCACCTTCAACCCTGGACTCTCTTGTTGCCACTGGAGGCAATGAGATCCCAGCAAAGAGCCCGTCAGCATTTCCACTAGTTCCTGACGGTGGCTCCTACAGCCTGAGTGATACTGCCTCCCACTCCAGGTGTGCTGCTGTTTGTTAGAGTCAGCTGTGTAGGGAGCTAAGGAATATGCGCTCTTGCATCATTTTTACATTAAACAGACAATGCTTGATTGTAGTCTATATATATATTGTGCACTACAAAGGAAGAGAGGAAAAATAAAATAACCCTGTGTGGTTTTTGAATTTGTACATCTCTGCATTTCCAGGAATCCATGATAGAAAGGAAGTGCTTGAAGTTGCTAGAAATGCAGACTGTGCACTGAGTACTGTTCCCCCTCCACTAAATCCCACTTCCTTTGAGTCAACTAAAGCCTTCCTCCCTTCTTCTTCTTCACTCAGCCAGAAATAACTCCGCTCAACCACACCTGTACATTTTCAGCTTTGCTTGACAGTCTGAGCACACAGATGCGCACGCACACGCGCGCACACACACACACACACATAAAACCTGCTGTTTGAAAATTCAAGCTTTCATGTCAAACTATGGAGAAAAGTTTTTGAAGGTGCTAGAAAAGAAGTGCAAGGACGCCGTGTCCTTTTATTTTTTATTTTTTTATCAGTTGATCATATCTGCAGTATTATTAGGAGACGTAGTTATGAAATAGTTACTAATGGTTTTCCAGAGGATCTGACTGCTAATGCAAACATTTTTTACAGTTTGAAGAAGAAGAAGAGTGGCCATCTGGGGAATTCATTACAGTCAAAATAAAGATATTTATGCTTCATTAATCATTCTTTTGAACAAAGACCAGACCAAAGCCAAACAAACCCCTGACAGATCAATTAATGAGTCTGTACTGCTACTTTTAAAGCCACCTAATCCTCTTTATGTACTTTTTAATTGCATAGAAATCTGAGTCTGTCTCACCCCCCTCCCCTTTTTTCCAGCACACTGAGTTCTGGTCACTCAGGGAGCCTGATGGGTCAGGGCTGCAACCCCTTGTCACCACAGGAGGAGGCAGCAGCCGCCACCTCACCCACATCCCAAAATCCCCAGTCACCAGGGACCAAGAGTTTCTACCCTCGTCAAGGAGCAACTTCAAAGTACCTGATTGGATGGAAGAAACCTGGTGGAACCGTCAACTCTGTAGACTTTGGCAGCACTCGCAAGTAAGCTAGGAGGATAGGCGTTTTTATTAAACAGCTACTAAAACCGTGCATCATGCTGTGCTGCATGTTGCGACTGCATTATCATTCAGTGTAGAAATGTGTCCTGCTGAGTGTTCATGTGGAGGAGAATGGGGGAACGAACCACTTGGATTTTGTGTAATTTGTTCCAGTGCTCAGCTAAATGTGATGCTTTATTTAACCTGGTCAACACCGCCACCATGTGGAGAGGCTGTGTTATTGTGAATATGTTCTTAGTCACCAGGAAAGAACTTTGTGTTTAAGCTAAAGGGTGAACACATCATTTGTGGTTGATGGCAGTCTGTTGTCACACCATGCAGCTGCTCAGAAAAACCACAGTTTGTCCTGGGGAAGCAATAAAGTGGTTAAATGTCATGTGAAGGGCGCAGCAAGAGTTACAGTTAACTTACATTTCACAAATTTCCCCATGCTGCCTCAAATTTCAACTGGTAACCCCTAATCACAGACCTACTTTAAATTCCTAGGTACCACCTCCATTAAATTCACTTCATGGTTTTGTATTTAATGGGTGTTATTTGGGACATTTGGCTTTAAAAGGTATCTATCTGAGTTGAGTTCTGCTTTTACCTCCAGGCGGCACCAGAGTGATGGTCTGCTGGGTGGCCAACCACAGCTCAGGGCCAATCTCCGGGGCTCCCAGTCGCCCCAGCGGCACACTGCCAAGTCCAGTTTGGAAGAAGACTTGAAGAAGCTCATAACGCTTGACAGCCCTCCACCCACTACAGCTGAAGAGAAGGTACTGAGAAAGGAAGCTTCCTAACTTCTCAACCTAGAGTGAAGACAACTGGCTTCATCAGTCTCTCTGTCATGTGTCAAGAGCCTACTTGCATGTTTCAACCTAATAATAAAGAATTCATGTATAAAGTTTAGCGTAATGGATAAATGGTATGGACACACTGACATTTCTTTGGAGTAAACATTAAAACAAGTAAACAAGATTAACCATTTTTATCAATAATAAAATAAATATTTAAATAAATCCAGTTTATAATCTAATATTAAAAAGGGATTGTTGAAGCTGTAAATTATCCCAATTGTGGGTATTTGTGGCAAAAAATACTCAAAACTGCTGACATCGTACCATTTTTATTTTTTCAGTGTTTATGATAAAGGCAGTCTTCAGTGCCTGTAAATGCCTTTTGTGGTACCTCTCATTTTGTCTTACCTGCTGCTTCTTGTCTTGTTTTCCTGCCTATCTTAAGCCATTGTTTCCATGCCCACCGCCTAGTCGCCGCTCCCTCCAGAGAACACTGTCAGATGAGAGCATCTACAGCGGGCAGCGGGAGCCGTCGTCCACTGGGCAGCGCGACACACCCACTGACCTTCTGTTTAGCTGCTCTACAATTCCTCGCTCACCCAGCGCTCGCCATGGAGCAAGCCGTCGGGCATCGCACAAATCTCTGGGTGAACCATCAGTATTTATAGTTGAATAAAGAGAAGGGTGGACTTTGATCCAAATTGTCCTGTAAATCCTGTGTTTTTATATTTGCAGCACATAGTGAGTCTTCAGAATAATAATTGCAGTGTAAAAAAAACCAACATAAAAGAGTTATTAACTATAATTTAAATTCTAATTAAACATTGCTGCTACTTTCATAAATGTTCGTTAGTTCTATTAATTCTCTATACTTCATCATTGTTTTATCATGCAAGAGCAGATACAAAGTGCTTCCAGTGTGTTTTACTTAGTTGCTTCTCTTTCCCAGGAGACCTGTCAGCCCCAGAGAGCTCAGAGCTGGAGCAGGAGAGAAAGAGGCAACAGCTGCAGGAGCCTGTCCTCATGCCCCTGCCTGACAGTGGGGCAGATGGCCCACTGGACTGGGCCCACCTGGTAGATGCTGCTAAGGCCTTTGAGGGTAGGTACCCATGTCACGTCTTCAGTTCCTCATAGAAAATGATTTGAAGTGAAGGTTAATTGCTGTTCAGTGGAGGCAGGCACACCTGTCATCCTTGTTGTCACCAGAAGGTGGCACCGTTAGTCTGTTTGCATGTGCTGTTTCTCCTGGTCTAATAATAGTAACAGTTTTAACTATTTTTTATTCAGAGCAGAGGCTGGTCTTCCTAGCAGCCCAAGAGGAGAATTCCATGGCTGAGAGCGCAGCAGCCACCAGCCCCCAGCAGGCTGAGCCCCAGGCAGCCCCACTGAGACAACCCTCGCCTGGGTAAGAGGTCTCAGGTTTGACTGGGACCAGTCTTTATAATGTCAGTGAAATAAACTGGTGTCCAGTTCTGTGTCATGGGAAACACTGCAGATTTCAGAGCTAGCGCAGTAAAACACTGCAGCTGATATCCCTACTTAATGCTCCCTGGTTGACTGTATACCAGCCCCTAATTCACTGTAGTGTTTTTTGTATTATTTTTGTGACCTGCATAAACAGCACCACTTCTTTAACAGCTGCTGCCCAGTGTTTGTCCCAGCTAATGTCCTGGTTGTTTCTTTTCACAGAGAGACTCCAGCTTGCCTGATGGGGAAGGTCAGCAAGCTGGAATCAATGGTAAAAGTACTTCAGGAAGACCTGAAGAAGGTGAGTTATTGGTCAGTTACCATTGTGAGTTTCAATATAAAATGCTATGTTATGGTAAGTTTACATTACTGTGAATTTTAATGTATGAAAATATAAACTAGGTGCCTTAAAATATGACCTATATAAATATGTGTATAGATATTTTTTATGAATAAAATTCTCTTACAATAGGAGAATATGTGTAATATTCACATTCACAAACAATGTGTTGTTCACATTCAGGAGAAGGACGCTAAAGCGTCTCTGCAGGCTCAGATTGAGAGCCTCCGAGAAGACAACCAGCGTCTCCTGGAGGAGTCGTACAGCGCCTCGGCCAAGCTCAAGAAGTTCACAGAGTGGGTTTTCAACACCATTGATATGAACTGATGCATACAGCCACTGACTGCACTGCAGTAGGAGTCTGACCACTGCTCAAGCTGATCTGAAACTTTATTTTTCAGTATTGTACACACAACAGAAGTACTTATAAAAACTCACATGATCCGTTTTTTTTTTTTTCTTGGGCTTTTACAAACCATTGCCAACATGGATGTACATGCCATCCTCCTTCAGCCTTGTGGATCTGCGATAATCACCATAAAAGGCAAAGAATCACTACAAGAAAGAACAAATGAATACAGAAAAAAGGAGCAGTGATGTAATTGTGCGACAGTTCTGATCCGCATGCACTCCCTTCCTCAAGATTTCACAAATGATACGATGTGTTGTGTCCAGTTGAACGGATTGTTGGTATTCCTGCATGTCAGAGAGAGAAAGATGTTGAAACTAACCTAAAGGGATTTAAAGTTACTGTCCCAATTTAGCTCCCCGGCTGACCTATTTTTATTAAGTGAATCGATTTACAATTAAAAAGCTCTAAAGCTCTAGCAATAATTTTAAATCTGTGGTGTAAAATACTCCAATGTTCCCAATTCAGTGATAACACTGAAACGAAAGAAGCTATATGAAATCATGAGAGATGCCATCTACTACGAGGCATTGTGCTTATTGGCGGCAGGTAAACAGGCAGACAGACCATTTGAATAGCACATACTATAAACACTGTAAGGTCAAGCGCCTGTCTGTATTTCCTACGTAATAATGTTGTGCAAGTGAAACAAATGTTTAATTTCTAGAGGGTTAAAAGTAAGTAAAGCTTGTATAGGACTACTGGTCTAAATCTGATGAAAAGAAAGAATATATATTATAACTAAACAGAATGGGTGCCATAAATAGAGATGGAGATTGACAGTTCATTGTCACTTACTCAGATTATTGTAAATATATGATGTTAACATTTATTTTCTCACTTCCTCCCTTCATATGATACTGAATGTAAAGAGTATTTATGACAAAGACGACAGCCAAGACCAGAAAACGGGCCGTGTGCAGTTTGAGAGATCTGCATGTGCTTATAATGGTCGGTCACATATATGAAAGAATATATATATCCTTCAAATTGATTTTATTTTTTATTTTTTGCTAGTCCATATAGTTTATTTAAAGCCCAGGATTGAGATTGATTGACAGTGCCACCTAGTGTTGACAACATGTAAAGCGCTACATGGAATTGACCCCTCGCCATCCATAGCATGAATAAAGGCCTCAATCTGACCCTTAACCTTTAAACCCAATAAATTAAATTGGTACTGTTCAAAATATGATTACATAGTAAGATATTGTGTAAATCCTGAAATTTCAGCCACAGATTTCTGTAGTATGTAAATCTGCGTGTAAGCCCAACCTGAATTCGGTATGTAATGACTTGCAAAGACCTAAGTTAAGCCTCACACTGTAAGTGTTTCCTTTTGTACTCGGCTACTGTGCAACTGTATATAAGGAGAATTTGATATCCACCAGAATTTGCACCTTCATTCTTATTTTTCAAGATTATTTTTGATGTATTTCTGCTTTACTGGCTAGGATGTAGTGAAGAGTGAAATGAGCAATATCAAAGGTGAATATAAGACAGGACAAAGACTGTGACCCAGAGTCCCAGGGCCCTAGCACAGCAGATTGCCCTGCACTTTCTTTCTTAACATGTGTGACAGCATGTGATTCTGTTTCCATTGAGCTGTGATGTGTAAAAAAAAATGTTTATATCTATTAAAGATATTTTGTTGAATTATACTTTGTCTTGCAAAATGGTCTTTTGACGTCATGCAACAACACACAACATAATGTAGACGCATCACAGAGCTGGAAGGTAACCCGCTTGGACCATCTCAGGTGAAATTACTGTAAATCCTGTAAATGGATACCTGTCAGGGGCCTGGCAGGAGGGTGTTGGCTGCTGTGCTGTGATTAACATT